>NW_027278797.1:0-113551 GCF_046629955.1 Centroberyx affinis
TTCTCATGTCAGGTAAAATCCGACGCTTATCACAACGCTGAGCTTGTGATAAAAAAGGTCAGGCTGGGAAAATCTGAGCAGGGGAAAGTGAATAAGAAGCGCTATCCTCTCGTTCAACAACAAGTTACGGTCAAAGTGCCTTTGAACAGGACAATTTAACCTGATCTGCCTCACTGGAGGTGTTCAGTGGTTGGATGTCATCAATGTTTAATGTTGTCAAAAGCACATAACACAGTGCATGCAGACTGTATACAGTCTGCATGTATATGAGTGCAGTATATGAATGCAGTCAAGAGCATGTATAATGAGTCCATTATACATTTATAAATGTATAATGGACTCACAGTGCTCTTATAATGTGTTTATGATGCCTCATATACAGTACATGTGAATTAAAGTGTTGCTCTCAGTTGTTTTGAGCTCCACATCATGAAATGGAGCACCACAGATTCTGTAAATCAGCTGTGAATTCCTCTTTACAGAATCTGTGTAACTCAGTCTAGTAATCATACCGCCCCCCTGTGGAAATTATGTGCCCAAGCCTTTACCAACTGTACCGCTCAACACAGCAATGCATGATTATTTTATCACACATAGTATCGCATCTCTGCAGTACTGCAAAATGTGTGTACCACTTGTGTACTTTCAAAGCTTGATTCTGAGGAAGAGCCTTATTGTTGTCTGATAGGAAAGTTGTCTTCTGTGATATTTATTTGTTGGTGCATCATTACATTTCCCATCACATCAAACCCTTTCTCTCACTGGTGCACTAATTCCTAATTCTTCCACCTGTTTGTGTTTTTTCCCGGTTCTCTTGAGTTATGAGTCTTCGTAAGAGGAACAATTTTTGGGGAAATGAAGGTCAAATATAATAACTTTTTTTTCTGTCTGAGAAAAATAACTCATTCTAAATGTCAAGGTATTGCTTTTAGCATTGATGCTTCAATCTAAAAAAAAATGTTGCCAGTATGATTGGAAACCTTAATAGTTTGGCCAATTTGGGAAAAGAGGAATATGGCAGATAAATGTCAAAAATCAAATACAATAAATGAAGTTGACTTTCCCAGAATATTGCAAATCAGAAGAACAGCAAAAGTACATTTTTTCCACTCACACGTAAATGTCGTCCATCTGTCTCTCAGAGCTAGAAAGAAAGAAAATGTTCAGCAACACTAGGTGGTAGAACAGGCTACTGTAGCCGAAACCTGTGGTTTCGGCTACAGTAGCCCTGTTCTACCACCTAGTGCTTGCTGAACATTTTCTTTCCTTCTGGTTTACGCTTTTGTTTAAGCACCTTGGTTGGGGAGCAAAGTAGCTGCAGAACTGTTCTCTATTTCTGATATCTCTCTCAGAGCTATATTGTTGTGTAACTTTTGCATGTCATCAGTGTAATTATGATAATTTCATTTCATTTCAATGTTTATTTGAATAGGGACAGATACATAGACATAGAACATTTAAACGAAAATAGTTTGATGTCACATATCATAACATTTATAGGCTAAGCTAATTTGCAATGTTTGTCCCTAGATGGGCTTTTGTAAAAACACTGTTAAAAACAGATATACAATACAACAGAGACAGAATACACACACAAAAGAACATTGTCAACATAAGACAGATAGTACAAAAAAAAAGAAAGAACATAGCCTGGTATAAGAAAAGAAAACAAGGAAATCAAGAAAGAAAGAGAGACAAAGTCACTCATGACTACATGACTGGTCGCTCTTCAGAAACTGTTTTAGTCTGTAAAAATGATCCCAATTATGATCGTGTTTGAGATGTGTGGGTAATGAATTCCATATTTTAACCGCCTGTACAGAGAAAGCTGTTTGTCCAATCTTGAGAAGATCTCTCTGAGAAGGTGTCCTGCAGATTTCTGGTGAAGAAGAATTGGAGCAAAGCTACAAGGACACGGTAAGAATAAAATGTGACGCAGAGAATTCCCCCAGAGAATCAACTTATGTCTGAACACGTCCGCATGCTGCAACACAGCACTATTGATGTGTGTAGTGTAGTGTAGTAAATAGGAGTTTCATTTGTTCACAGGTTGAAACAAGGCAGCCAAACGCCTTCAACGTCTTGTGTACCTTCCAACACATATCACTCAAGGTCACTGACACATGCATTAATTTTGTTCATTTTGTTGGTGTCACTGAGCCGTCTGGTGCCCAAGATGATGAGGGACAAGACATCTGACTTTGCATGACATTATAATAAATCTGACACCGCTGTAGGACATCTGAACAAGGCTTCAGATGTCAGAGTAAAACATACTAATCATGATTTGGCCTAGGCATCAAGCAGAGAGGGGAAATTATAAGTATTCATTAGTTCACTTATCATTGACCCTGACATGTGCAGTCATGTACTTTTAAACTACAGAGGAAAACTACAAACGTTCCCATGGCTCATAATTCCTGTGGATGCTTCTCTTGTATACTTTTTGGTCTTGCCAATTCCTTCTTCTTGTTCTTCTTCTTGGTCTCCCTCTTCACCCTCCTCCTTTCCCCTTCTGTTTTCTGGTGGTTGGAGAGAGACTGAATAAAATGAAATTATGAATTCTACATATCAATCTTGTTATCTAAAATGAAAAAATATATTGTTTTCCTCCCCATCTTCCATGCTTTTATACAAATCTAGACTAGTATTCTACATTATCACCCGGACTCTTGTACCTGGGATCATTGAAATCCCTCTCTCAATATTCTGAGATACTCTTCCTCTGCAACATCAATACACAGTCACAAGTCTTCTAACAGCACCTGTGACTATTTCATTCTCTCCGACTTTCCTCCTACCTCTATGGCACATTTTATGGCCATTGCAATAAATGCAAGGACCCATGCTTTAGATAAATAATTGTCCACTTTGTCTATTCGATCCGTATTAATGACAAAACCTCAGGATCTCTTGCAAGTCCTTTCACTACTTCAGCATGTTGTGCCTGCTTCATGTTTTCCAGCACAATACAAACACTTTGCTTGTTTTTCTTTCAAGTTACAGTCACACATGTTGCATCTACTTTTCTGAACACATTTCCCCATTGTGTCTTGTAGTGTCTTCTCAGGATGCCCTTAATCCTGACACCTGTTGTGCATAATTGCAGCACATTCATATGGTCTCACTTGGGAACTGACATAATAGAAACCCCCTCTCTGGAAACTGTCTTTCAAAATTTAGCAATACCAACTCTCTTTCCACTTTTTTCCTATCATTAAACCATGGTAATCTCTTTGATTCACAAACGCACCTGTAATTTTCCTCAAACTACCAGCATTAACAGACAGAGAGACTACTAATAACCGCTTTTTGTGGTTGTGAAGTGGAAAACATGACAGCATAGACGTATCAAAAGTTATAATGTACATACCGTCCAAATGCACGACATACAACACCAGCTGTGAAAATAACAAAAACATTTGCCCATAAAAACTTCACATGGCATTTAATATTGACATTTCAGTCCTTTGAATATATTAATTTATGATGATTGATCAGTAGTGGGATACACTTTGTTTTTGTACATTAGTGAGCAAATAATATTGAAGAGGCAGAAATGGGCCATATGCACACACAGAAACACACACACACACACACTCACACACACACATTTACATCATTTATATATTATGTTATTATGTTAAGCAAAAGACATACACATCTAACTATACATCCACATCAAATATATCCACAACCCCTAGCTTTTGTAATACCTCAGTGCTCATAATACAAAACAAAATGTAGGTTTTGTATAGAAGGGAAAAAGAAAATTTCCAGTACTCAAGTACTCCAGAAAGAGATACCTATACATATCACAGCAAAACTATAACTCCCAATAGGAATACTACGCTACAGGAATATTGTACCATAACTTAAACTAGTGATACTATAAGAGATTAAAACACCCCACCATAAATTAAAGGTCAATAAAAATGCACTACTGAGTAATGCAGTCACACTATAAGCCCCTGTAGGCACACTGTAGGAATATTTTATTGATTTTTCGTTCAGGGTATGTTGTTCCCTGCCTAGTGCCCTTCGAAGTTCCCTGTTTTCTCTTCCATAAACCTCCTGATTGAATTCCAGTGCAAACAAGAACTCAGTGCGCAGCTGCCCACCCAACATGGTTTGATCCCTGGCTACATCATCTGGACAAAACTAAAGTAAGGGACCATGAATACTTTTCTTTTCGCCTTTTAGCGGTATATCAATGTGTTCGCTTTGATACTTGTTGTGTGCCTATGAGTGAGTACGCTGCCTGGTTACAAAAAGCTACTGGGAAACCGCTGTTGTTAGCCAGCTGTTTTGGTCAGCGAGGCTAACGTTAGCTGGCTAACAGCGTTAGTCAGCTAACGTTAACTTAAGCTAGCTTCACGACATCAAAAATGAACATTGGCTTATTTTGGTAGTAGTAAAATAAAGCTAGCTGTCCAGTGCCAGCAACAGTCAGCAATGAGACAGCTTATTTAATAGCAGGGTGTTTAGCAGCTGTGGAACCAGGTTAGTACATGAAACATAGGTATGTGAGGTTAACGCTAGCTTGGTTGCCAGGGTCAGTTGTGATTTGACATAGGGCCCAAGCCATAGTGATAACGTTGCAGTAATGACTTATTACAGCCTAAATTCAGTACATTAAAAACTGAAACGTTATCCATTAGTTTTGATACATACGCCGTTATGCGACTTGCCGTAATAGCTACGTTAATGAATACGAAAAAAAAACAGAGTCCATTATTTTAAATAAGAAACTTGTAACTTTGCATTATCGGTTAGCTACGTCAGGCAAACATAGTTTTTGTGTGTTCACTCGCGCACTATGTGGGTTTGCTAAAACATGTTTGAAACAACAGCAACTCATGGAAATCATATGAGGGCAGTTGCATTCCTCTTTGCCAGCCGCTGTATTACACAGGAACAGGAATGTTGTGCAAAACATGCGCTCACATTCTTGTGTGCTCCTACTGTGTTTTGTTTTATTCTTCCGGTAAATGTCTTTGCTGATCACAGCTTTGACCCTGCTCTCTCTCTTTGTTTTGAAGAAGTTGCACAAGTCATTTATTTGAACACCTGCTTGTAGGAGTAGGAGTGGTGTTTGCAGCGAAGGGAACTCCAGTTTCAGTATCAATTAACTCGTTATCTGACTAATACTATTACTTGTCTGACTCTGATTATCTTCCACCTTAGCTTCTCAATCTCTTAATTGCCTTTCCTTCCTACTCCTTCATTAAACCCACACTGTTGCGGCAGCTTCATTATTGCCTTCTCAATCACTAAATTGATAAATGTCCTCATTGCCTCCTCCTTCTCCTCATCAACTACTTCCTCAGTTGCAGATTACAGGGTTTTGATTTTTCAGACTTTCAGCTTTTCTTGCTTTCTGCCCATTATTATTATTTTTTTTGTATTGATCACACACCTGCAAGCAATCTCTAAATGGGAAATGTCCTGCCTGCCTCCAAATACTCCTGCAATTCTTTTCTCAAATGAACACCAGACAAATGCTGGTAAACTGTGGCTGATGGGTTTGTCTTTCCTGAAGCCATTTGGGAAGGTCACCAACTGTTACTTCAAGCTCCTATTCTGTCCTAAAAATGTAGTTGATTGGTAAAGTAGTTAGAGTGGCAGATATTTTTTACGATGAACCAGCCACTGTGGTTCAGTTTCTTGCACTGTCCATATTCTCCTGCTTATTAATATGGAACCAACTGGATACACTACCCACAAAGTGATGAAGTCCTTTTTGTTTATATAATTTATGACATGCATCACCTTCATTTTGGAGAAAAAGTTAGAAAAATGAATGCTTTACCTAATGACATCTCTCCCCTTGTTAATTTTGCATAAATCGACCAATGCGGAAGGGTGAGATGCAAGTTGAATCTGAACTAAATTACTAGAATAAAATGTATGCAAAAAGTTAGAGCTTTGAGGATCCTTTAGGGGTTCTTCAGATTATAACCATAGGGGAAACCCGACAAGGTTCCTTGAAGAACCCCTTTATAAATGGATGAACCTTTTTCAAAGAACCTTTTGAGGAATATGTTTTCTAGTGAGGATCATTAAGGTGCTCATTGGCTCAGTTTGGATCCTATATGAACCCCTGGGTTTTAGAGTCTGCACACATTGTGGAATTGCTGGCTGGTTAATTGGCTACATATGGACCCATGTTGCTAAGCTCTTTGCCATTAGTTTGTTGTTGGAAGTGTTTCTCTCACAGGCATTAACAAAGTAATCCTCTTCTTATAGCTGCTCAACATCATATATGAACGTGACCAGCAGCACTGGAGCCAACTAACAGTGATTAGACTCATAAGTGGAAAATGAAAGGCAAAGAGCACTGGGTCAGCGGGTCAGACTGAGGGAGATTATTTGGCTTTGACAACAACATAGTATTACACTGGCTACACTGTCGGCTAATTTAACTTTTAGCTTTCTTTGTCTGAACCATAGAGAAACAACTACATGCCCATACTCTCTTGGCTAACCTACTAAATGGCCTCTTGTTCAGTTTTTGGAAAGGAAAGTGAACAAAAACGTGGTTGCCACAGTTCAGAAAGCCACAAGGTAAGATGAAAAATACTGTAGTTAAGGATTTCCCAATAGGTATCATTGTGCAAAGACTATTTTTGTTCTACTGTAAACCAATGCACAGTACAATGTAGGACAAATCGCCTAATGAAACACAGATTTTTAGTGTAATGTAGCTTCTAAAAGAAGGATAGATTGGCAACAAGCATCTATAGCCAACCAGAGATTCAGTTCTTTTACTTTGTGACTTGAACTTTGCAGCCTTTTTATTAACCAGCATTACATCAGCTTACTGGTTGGAATTGTATTTGCCAGACAGCATTAGCTTATTAAACATTCTGTCAGTAAGCGTTGGGGACTAAATGGAGCCCTGCTGATTTTACTGGCACAACATTTTTGCGACAGATGGCTCTGGGTAAGAGTAGAGAGAGAGAATTGTGTCTTCCTGCACAGCTGTCCCCCCATAAGCAAAATGGGAAATGTCTGATGCTGTATCTCACGCAGTGTCCTTGATAAGGATGCTAGGATGAGAATGTCCAGCCCTTGTCCAGACACATTCCACCAGTATAAGTGGACCTCATGTGCTTGTAGTGGGTCTTTAGTCTTTACTCAGAGACAGAAAGTCAAGTGTTTTTTATTGCAGTGAATCCTGAATCTATAGGTCAGGCCAACAGATGTGTTGCTGCCTTGTTTCTTGTGCATTATCATCTTAGCGGCCTTAAGATAAGACTAAATATAGTCGATTTCAAGCCCTGTTGGGGTGAGTCCTTGAACTACATGTCTCAGGGAGGAACATGGGGTTTGCTGGGAAAATTCAAGAAATACTGTTACTGATGAGAACTCTGTCAATGGTCAATGTTGTTTTCTTATCAGGGTTTCTGGGAGGCTGGGGGATGAGATCATCGTATCGCTGTCAGAAACGAGGAAGCATAAACACAGCTTATCCTGAGAATTCACAGTAAGTATCTGGAACAAGTTTGGCAACACCCTCACCCTCAACCCCACTCCAACTGCAGCACACACACACACACACACACACACACACACACACACACACACACACACACACACACACACACTGTTCCCCCCACAGCCAGTAAGTAAGTATGCTTCACACTTAATTTTTCAAAGGATGGCCACATATTTTTGACATTTTACAATCAATGGTGAACACCAAATTAGAAATGTGTCTTTTCTGAAAAATATCTAAACCATTCCATATACTGTATACATTTATAGTTTTTTAAATATATAGAAGTGGCACTGGCATTGGAAGATCTTACATTTGCACTTTACGTCACGTTATAAATTAATGAAAGTATGTTATCTGTATTTTTGGTTATGATACATTTGTAGCAACAGATCATATTTTCCTTAAACTAGGCCTACATGCATTGTTACCCTCACACATGAAACTGTACTTTACTTTGCCTTTATATGATACTTCCTGAGTCCTCATTCATTAGCTTATAGCATTCAATATGGCCACAAGGGGGCGTTCTTATGCTTACCATTCCACAACATCAGCCCCCTAGCCCTCACCATGCAGTGGCTTTTCTTTGGGACGTCCTGTTGTGATTTCATATTTCATGTTTAAAAAAAAAATCAGCATCAGCTTGTCAACAATATTGACAAGTTCAACTTTGATCTATAAAGCCGCTTTTGTTTTTTTTCCCAACGAATTCCTCATGAACACTTAAGTTGAAACCTGAAAAATATAAAGGCAGATAGAAAGACAGATGTACCCAGAGGCAAATACAAGGTTTTTTAGAGAGAAAATGGGAGGGAGAGATAGAAAGAAAGAGAGGGAAGCCATGCATTTGTAAGATCTATGTGATGTGGATATACTTGATATATTTTGTTTGACGTCTGAATAATATTGTTGAAGCCCATATGAGCTGGGCTCTCTTGGATGCATGAAATAAAATAATCCAACAATAATGGCTGGGCAGGCTTTCTTTACTGTGATTATGGGTAGGATGGTGATGCGACTAGTTATGAGGCGCCCAAGTACCATCAGCAGTACTGAAGTCTACGCATCATCACAGTAAAGTACTGTAGGTTCCCAAGGGTACTGAAGGCCACAGCAGTTACCAACACCATGTGTACTGTATGAATACATTTTTTTCACAGTAGTTTACAGTGTGAGAATGAAAAATAAATGCATAGCAGCCAATTCTGACTTTAATTAAGTACTGCTAATGGCCGACAGATTAGATTGCTTGGCTGAGACTAGCCATTGCATTGACTCACTCCGTCTTTTGGTAATCATTGATGTGTTGTACAGTATAAATCAATTGTTTGGTTGATACTCTCTAAAAGTGTGGCTCAGTGTGGCTCAAGGGAATGATTCAGTCAATAGTAATTACATATGTGCAGTAATAATTAGTAATATTAATGTACATTGATTCCATCTTTACAGACTAATGCAGTGGGGTTTCCTTATTAGTATTGATCCATCGTGATTTGTTGCTTTTCTTTTACACTGCAATAAGGAACTGCAGCTGTTCCAGGAAACAGTTATCTGTTCATTGCCTGTAATTTACAAAAGAACCTCCAAACCAGAACAGCCAAGGCTGGCCCACTAGTGTCCAGAGATCCCCAGTGCTGTACCCGAATAAAATGTGACCCCACCCCACCCCGCCCTGCCCTCCAAATAATGTGCTGCGGGGAGTGAGCCAGAGTGATGGCACTCTCTCTCACTTTCACCTCTTTCTCTCAACTTTTCCATCTCTTTTCTTTTCACCTCTCTCCCTCTCTGTCCCCCCTCACTGTCTCTGTCTCTCTGTCATATCGACCCCCCCCCCCCCCTCCACCACCACCCCCTTCTATCTGAATTTCTCTGAATCCCTCCATCCTGGCCTCCTGGCCCTTATGGACAACTGGCCAGGACAGCTGGCTTTAACAGCTGCTTACCATCTCATTTTTGGCGTATCTCTATCTGGGCAAGTTTTCCATAGCATTGTTGTAAGCTTGCCTATCTGTTTCTAAATCAGTCTTGCTGCTATGCTTAAGTCACCATGCAGTGATCTGCACCCTGAAACCCAAACCCAAAGTTTGATGTGGAAGTTTTTTAGGTTATCTTTGGAAGCATTTATTGCATGAGGCCTTAGTTTGCTGTTGTAGCCTTGATGCTTTGGTAAGATCTGCTACTGTCTACAAAATACTGCTTGGATAAAACTGTGAAAAATGGGCACAGTTTAGTGTGAAACTGAAATGGTTGATTTTGCCAACAATTATGAACAGTATTTTTCCCTTTTACTTTTGTTCTGTAAAGCACATTGTGTTATCATTGCTTTGTTTTTTTCCCCCTCTATTTACCAGTCGCCATTCCCTTCTGCTGACGACATTATTATTCATCTCCACTGCCTCAAAATGACTCCCATGTGTCATCTTCTTTGTAATAATAGTTGGGCCCGAATAGCCTTTTGTCCAGCTGCCAATGATATGCAATAATCCTCCCCCGATTGTAACTGTTGGCATAAACTTAAGGGAAATGTTCCCTATTACTGATGTCGGAATTCACTAGGGGATATTTACTACTTTTACTCCTTATTCAAATAGTGGGAAAGGGGTGACAGAGATGACGGATGAGGGGATGACAGATGATGGAGTAGGGGAGACACAGCAGGGAAAGCTCTGATGGGATTTAATTCTGCGCCGGTGGAGTGACATATGTGTTCCATTTTGATCTAAAATAAGACAAAAGGCAACAGATTGGCAGAGGGTAAACGCACTTGCCCTTAGCGCTGTAAATTGCATCAAACTTGAGCTGGAGGTGAGGGATCAAGCCAACGAATTCCCTTTGGCCCTGAGTGACCTTTTGTCCAGTTGCTGATGTGATAATCTGTCCCCACTGCAGTTGTTGGTATTGTTGTAATTTATCTAGTCTGCTGCGACCCGTATCTGCCGCTTTGCCTCCGTGGGGTGGCACAGGGGTTAATCGGACCGGGAGTTGGGTGCCACTGGAGGCTGACTGCACACTTGCTGTCTATAACTCAAACTGTTGCACTGCATTCTTTGATGTTGAGTTGAGAGAGGGAGACACTGGTGGATCTCTGTGGACCCCGTGGCACCGCCATGCCTAATCTCTCTCTCTCTCTCTCTCTCTCTCTCTGTAGAGACTTCAAACTGCTACAGAGAATGGATTTGTATTTTTCACTGCTGACAGGCTGGCAGGCAAGATCAAGTGAAGATTTCTGAAAGAGAGATGTCCTCCTGGTTTTAAGGAGGCAAGGCTTTTGGACAGCCTTTCAGGGACATGGATTTAGATCAGTCTGAGATGAACGTTTTTTCTTTCAGTGGGGATGAAATGCAGCCCGGGACTCACATTTCAAAGATTTAGTCTTGCCCCAGGAGAACAATTTAGCACTATTCTGTGCATGGAGATCCGCCGGAAACAGGCCCTCAACCCACTTGGTGTCTCAATCCATCTTTTAAGATACACTGCTATATTATATTAAGCCCATTAGGCTTGTTTTGTAATAATAACCATCGTGTTGAAGACTGAATCAGATTGTTAGAAGTTAGCAGACAGTTGGAAAACTTAAATTGAATTTCATGAGATTGTGTACAGGCTTGGGCTGCATGATTAATCAAATTAAAATAGAAATCACAATTTTCACAGAATCCCACTCTAAAGTGTTCATGCACTAGGCACCTGCACAGCTGATACGTACTTGTTGGTCAATTAGAAACTTCCTTACAAATTGTTAATCAATCAGAAGCTAGAGAGAGAGTGATGGTTGAATAGTGAGAAGACTTAATGGAGAAGTCGATGACAGTGAGAGTAAAAGGAACGGAAAAGGATTGCATGGCCCAAATGTCTTTGTGTCATGGGGTGAAGCTTGTGGAAAGGAAAACTAGGAGAAGGACTGATAGAAAGAAGATGGAGAATGCAGATTTATATTGAGTGTTTCATATCGTGTGTGAACGGAAATAAGATGGGATTTTTTTCCAAGCGAAATGTCTGAATTGCCGGATGGCTTTCAAAGATTGTTTTTACTCCTGAGAACTGATTTTATATTTAACCGCCAACATCCCCCACCAGACTCACACACACACACACACACACGCACACACACACAGGCATATAGTCTTAAATGTAGAGGAAATTCAGCGTGCAGGCATCAGCTGCCTTGACATCCATTTTAACCTCCACTTATAGAGGAATTAATCCTCTCATCAGATGAAGAGCCAGAAGTTTTACAACAGTCCCTCCCTCCTGTGCCAGTCCTCATTAATCCATTAAAACAGCCATGTTTTTGTTGCTACTTCTCACAGCTATGCCTCAGAGGTTTCTGTAAATCCTTCCCAGTGCTGATGAGCTCTCGTTAAACTTAAAAAAACGCTTATGTGCACATCCATTTTAGTGCTAGTGCTGGGCAGGGATAAAATTTGACATGTTTCAAAGTATGTCTGGATTACTGCTCAACAAAACATTTTAGACAATAAATGCTGCTCAGATACCCAGAGGGGCTTTCTTGGGAGCGTTCACCCTGCAAAAACCTGGTTAGCATGTATAATACAAGGTCGAAATGTTGTTTGTCTATCTGAAATAAATTATATGGAGGTGCTGATGCTCTTAAATCTGCCCTCAGTGCATAGGCCTAGTTGTAGTCTCAACCTGGTTAGTGTTTGACACTGCCACGTATTGAACTTTCCACATAGGAATGGAATAGAAATTATTGTCACACTTTTTTTTATTACTGTCACTACAGAGAGAATGTTTTACTGGCGTATTTGATGTCGTCACTACACTTTTCTCTGCTCAGGAATCCTTGATTTCGGGTACACGGACAAATACTTAATCCTCTAGCCTGATCTTGCTAATTATTTCTTGATTACACCCTTTCTTTGATTGTAGCTGGACTTGAGTCTCGGGTCTGGCTCTGGCATGTGGATGAGCCCGCCAGGCAGCCTTAAGCATCGGCAGGCAGAGGCATGGATCCTATCATGGCATCTTGCAGACCATCCATCACATCGGCTCCTATCGCAGTGTCTTTATGGACCTCGTAATTGAAAGCAGGCCGCCCGATAGGCCCTTTTCCTTTTGGTTCCCGGGCCTTAGATGGGAGAAATCGATAGCGCGTGGTGCTCCTCAAAAGGCATATGTGAAATATTACAGGCTCTGGCCATTACACTCTGCTTTCAGCTATTTGACCTGGCGAGGGCCCTGTGTGGGAAGAAGCGCCCGGTGGAACAACGCTCATCTCTGTCTTTCGCATAGCCGTGGCCCAGAGCCTTTGCCATATCACTGCTGCACCACAGCTGTCACTGTTTGTATATTTGATATACTGGGGGATGCCGAAAACGAACAGGTGTTGCATATTAGTGCCACTATTTTATTCCCTCCCCTCCCCCCCCAAAAAAAACGTGGACTGGAGTCAATAGAGTTGTCAGAGTGCATCATTGTAATATATGGTAATCTGACTTTTAAATTGAGCATTGCTACAAACCATCACCTTCACAGATTTCCCCAGGAAAAGGAAGAGGCACAGAGAGGAAAAGTGAATTAATGTGGTTCAGGTGGACTGACCCCAAAGAGAGATCAGAGATGGGAATGTCTTTGAATGTCAACTTTTCCCGTCCCGCTGTCTCTTTTCAGTTAAGTTACATTGGTCTGTATTGAGTTTGTAGTGATATCAACCACAGATGGAGACTTTTCCATTTTTGTTTTTGACATTGATGTCCTATATTTTTGTGGGGGTGGACATTATTCCACAACCCTATCTAGTTATTCTTCTAAATAGTTACCTAACGTAGACTGGGCTTCGACTTTTCTACATCAATTTAGGATAATTGCAATACTTATTTGTCAGGGCAGCTGTAAAATTCAATAAACATTTGACCTGAACAGATTTGAAACAGCCCAATCCATGGGTAAACTCGCCTCACTCGTTGGCTTAGAGTCCACCTGCACATTACTGGCCTGCTGTGTGTAAGGTATTCTTTTATAGTAGCGAAGCCAAATAGATATTTTGTTATGGGCCATTGCTCACATATCAGCCTGGATTTGCCTGTTAATATTTCTTGATGCTTTTGGTAGACACATTTATAATCCCTTGCCATGCCTTGGCCTGCAGAACACTATTTGGCTTCCTTCACCTCAGCAATCCTTGGCTCTGTGTGTGTGTGTTTGTGTGTGTGTGTGTGTGTGTGTGTGAGAGAGAGAGAGTGTGTGTGTGTGTGAGCGAGTGGGTTGCTTGACTGCATCTATCCTTGGTTGTTTAGCTCTCTAGACAGATCCCCAAAGACAGGGCCCTCATTCCCCCCACAGAGAAAAGCCTCATTAGGATTTGTTGCACAAACTGGAGAATGCTGACCGGCTGAGAGCAGCCCCCCTCCCCAGCAGGGCCTTCCCTCCCAGGGACACATGTTCCTGGCTGCGGCCTGACCCTGGAGCTCTGGGCCTTGTCGAATCATATTTGGCTCATATGCCTCCCAGACAGGGGCTCAGTTACCCCTGGACCAACCTAATGCTCCTTCACTGAGGCTTGTATGCATAATGGAGCTCACGGTTTTAATAAATAGAAAACCTGTTGAGGCAACAGAGATGGCCGATGTTGCCTTAACAACGGATGGAATTCTACTATTCTCCTACCACAATAATTCATCTCTTTGAGGTCAGTGGTAGGGCTGCAACTAACGATTATTTTCATTGTCGATTAATCTGTTGATTATTTTCTCGATTAATCGATTAGTTGTTTGGTCTATAAAATGTCAGAAAATGGTGAAAAATGTTGATCAGTGTTTCCTAAAGCCCAAGATGACGTCCTCAAATGTCTTGTTTTGTCCACAACCCAAAGATATTCAATTTACTGTCATAGAGGAGTAAAGAGAACAGAAAATATTCACATTTAAGAAGCTGGAATCAGAGAATTTTGACTTATTTTTCTTTAAAAATTAGGCTACTCAAACCGATTAATCGATTATCAAAATAATTGCCGATTAATTTAATAGTTGACAACTAATCGATTAATCGATTAATTGTTGCAGCTCTAGTCAGTGGTATTTGATAGTTGATAATTCAGGATTGGAAAGGATAGTTTTGAGTTGCAGTTGCATACCATTTCAAGCATAGATTTCAAAGTTGTAGTCTACATCATGTGCTATTGTAAGGCGGCAGTAGTGCTATTCAATCAAGCAGCCAAGACAACCCAATCTCCTTTATAGGGGGCGTTCTGTTTATCAGTTCCTCTCTCCCCACACTGTCCTCAGCTTCATGAATTTTGGCATTGACACCGGGGGATCCATTTGATAGGGGTGGACGGTTAATGGATTGGCACGCCGTTAAGTAAGAACACTCTAGCTGGGTGTCAGTGTGATGATACACGGGGAACTGTTCCAGGCAATGTAGATGGGAAGTGTCACCTTCAGCTTGAATGAGGATTGGCAGGTCTATATTGCCTCTAAAAATATGATCACTATTGCCTGTGTGTATCATCTTATGTGTACTCCATTTTGGCTGGTTGTCATGGCGATGTGTTAGGTCACATAGGTGGGTTATGCAGAATGAGGAGACCAAAATACAGAGAAACTGAGACCATGACTGTCAGTTTCTCAGCACTAAAATGCATTAAAAATGAGTGCCAGGGGAAATCAGATGCCCACCTCTCCTTTACTGCCAGCTGTATTTCTCTTTTTCCTCCTCTCTCTACCCTTTTCTATGTCTGTCTCTCTCTTCCCCAACCCCCCACCCCCCCTCACACACACACCCCACCCACCCACCTCTCACCTTCCTATTTCTCACACCGTGGAGAGAACATAGTAAAGGTGCTCTGAAGTCTTGCTCTCTGGCAACCCATTAGTGTTGAATGGTTGAAAGGGCTCGCCCCCATAGGAACCAGTGGGAGCCAATGTTGAGTAATGTTGGACATATGGAATATGTAACTCACCACCGAGTCTCAGGAGCTCTCAACACCTAACCTCTGACTTCCAGCAGACTTTCTTTCAGTCACTTACTAGCTTTACCTCTTATTTCCTCCAAAGAAAGATTGAGTTAAAAACGTTCAGCTAGATTTTAACAGGTCTTTTTCTATTGTTGTGTGTGACCTCTTTCCATTTTTATTGACGGAGGGAGTAATTTCCTGTTGGATTTTATACAGTTTCACATGAAATGGGGAAAAAAAGAGGGGACAAAGCAGAGGCAGAAGAAGGAAATCAATAACCTTTAGAGCTCTGTTCTTGTCCTGTCGGCACAGTTCAAAGAGCTGCAAAGGCACGCAAAGAGGGAGAGAGAGAGAGAGGGAAAGAGGAAGAGAAGAGACAGAGAAATCCCCCCTTCTCCCCTCAGCGCTGCAGCATGTTTAGAACAGGTGCTTGGTGACAGGGTCAAGGATACATTTTCTGAATAACCATGACCTTAGCTTCTGTCTCTTCTTCCTCTTTTTTTTTTTTTGCCAAAGCAGGGTTTGAAATTGGCATCAACCAAATGATGACATTTTTCTAACTATGGATGGTAAGCCTGTGTTTTTTCTTAGTTTTTTTTCTTTTCTTAAAGCTTAGCTGTAGCTAAGAAATTAGATTGGCTAGGGAAGTTCTGAATCTATTTGCCACTGTGGTCAGTTGGCAACAAACATTTGATTCATGTCCTGTGAATCAGACTGTGGCATTATTGATGGACAAATGGGGCCTAGATCTCCTGCCAACTGGCCCCTGAAACATCTAAAGCATGGACATGTGCTGTTGGACTTGGTTGGAAAAAAGCCACAAACTATCAGCCAAATGCTGGTCAATTTTGGCTGGGGCTGGTAAATTTGTCTAAGCTGAGTAAAAATGGGTCCATTAAAAATGGGTCCTTCTTTCCTCTATTTTATACATCTCTCTGCTCTAGGAACCACTCTAGGAGATAACCAGCCATGCTTTAGAGGGTCTGCTCTATTCTAGCTGGTAAAAGAGGAGAATTGGCTCTATTAGTGACTATGGGTGGTGGACAAAAATGTTAGTATATTTTCCAGGAATCCTTGATCGTGGAGATTTGATGGAAAAGGAAGGTGGATTGTAACCCTTTTGTCAGCACAAAATATTTAATTCACACCACCTATTAACTGTTGATTTTAGGGAGGATGTGAGGGGAAAACTGCAATTTACCTGCCCACCATTTTACTTGCCAAATCTGAACAAATAGCCCTGTGGGTTTTGGACCTTGCCAGATGCCAGAGTGCTGCGTCTCTGACTCCTCATGACTGAGTCAGTCTAGAGTGGAACGGAGCTCAGTGCTGGCTTGGCTGTTTGAATTTAAAAAATAACAATTAGCTGAAGCTTATATCATCCTGTGTTAGCATTCATATGCATACATAATATTAGCAAATGCAGAAGGTCATTTGAAGTAACACAAGTCTCTAGCCAAGAGACCATCAGGATATGCCTAGAATGATGGAATGAAAAGGAAATTAGGCAAGTCGAACAGATCAAAGTAGACAGGCCGCTGTGCCCTTTCAGCTTATTTGGCCTAGAGGCACTATGACATAGATAGTGTTTGGGAAAACTGCAAAACTGATATTTTGACATTTTCACTTTCCATCCTGAAAATGTCAGTTCCTGTTTGACCTTCTCGATGAAACTGGTGCGATTACTCAATCTCTTCACACAATGTCTGCGTTATGTGACTAAACCCCTTGCCCTTGGTTCCATTTGGCTGTTGAGGGACACCGTAGAGACCCATTAGTACCAGAGAATGTGCCCAGCAAAAGAGCTGAGAGGCAGTGCGGATGGAAAGCTGGACCTTAATGATCACAGATGGAGAACTGGCTCAGCCAAACCCCTACAGGTCGAGCCTTTTCCTCCCCTGGCTTCACTGTTCACAGCCAATACGTACGGTGCGTTCAACAAGTGGTTTGCCATGAACTCGGTTTGCTCTGAATAGTGGGCCACAGTTGAGCATGTTGATGACCATGCCATGGCACTACTTGCACTGGACATTGGAATGATATAAGCTTTTTTTTCACTGCTGTGTTTTGAATAAACGTCATTTAGGCAGCGTGCCTGAATTAAGTATAGGCTCAAATATTGGATTTCATCACACTTAATAACCAAAATGGCGGCTTATTATACCTCAGGCACTCACTTGGGGAGACTGTCTTTCCCCTCCCTCCCTTTAGGACTGTATATATAAGAGTTGCAACATAAGGGAGAAAGTATGTTTTTTTTTAAACCTCTGGTGATTATTACTTCATGGAAATAAATTGTAGCTGATGTACAATGTGAGTCAAACCATTGCCTGCTGGCTAGAGTTCAGCTTTTTGTCAGGTAGCCATTGTATCACGAACCATGGGGATCTAATGGGGTCTAATGCAATTTCATTGGCATAACTCTTAGATATATGGCTGCACCTCAGTCTGTCCATCTTTCCCCATCAGATTCAGTCTGAATCGGCTCCTTCAGAGTGGGCTATGCTCGCACCACCACCACCATCGTCATCATCATCTATCATCTGTCATCTCGAAGATGAAGCAATTTTAAGAAAAATGGCACTGATTTTATTTTGTCCTTTCTCTCTCTGTCTCTCTCTTCTTCTGCTGTGTTCCTCCTGAAAGGCGTCCAAGAGTCTGAACCCTTAATTCAATAAGAGATAAATTGAAAAAATGTGCAAATGTAAGCTGTATTTTGGGCTCGCCAGCCAGAAGAACTTTTGGGGAGTGCATTTCATACTCCCCTCCACAACTCTACTGCACTCTTCCCTCCTTCATTCCCTCTCTCTCTCTCTCTCTCTCTCTCTCTGTCTCTCTCTCTGTCTCTCTCTCTCTGCTGTGCTGTAAATCTTCCCAGGGTTCCATCTGCCTGCTTGGCTCAGAACGGTTAACAGACTCTTCATTAGACTGACACAAACCAGAGAGGTTTGCGAGGGCGGGAAGGTGCTCTCAGAGAAGGAGGGAGAGAGAGAGAGAGAGGGAGAGAGAGAGAGAGAGAGAGAGAGAGAGTCTTGGACCAGGCCCAAGTAACTGACCCTACAGGGCTTGGTGATTGGGTCACCATATAGAGGTGGATAGATAGATAGATAGATGGAGTGAATGAAGGAGGAAAGGAGGAAGGCTGTGGAAGACGGTCAGCCTATAATCCATTTCTTTTGTCTCAGTTGACAGATACCTTTGTGAAGCTTGAGCCCATCCATAAATTTGAACTAAAAGGCTACAACCGCTGCCAAGCAGAGCGATTTAACATGCCTCCCTCCCCTCTCTTCATCTCTTCATCTCTCTCTCCCTCATCCTCTCTCTCTGTTTCCCCTTTTCTCAATATTTCCTCTCCATGCCTTTCTACCTCTTCTCTGCTTCTTTCCTTATCTCTTTTTCCCTCCCGTCTCCCCTCTGCCCCATCCTCTTGCTATTCCTCCCTGCATTTCTCTCTAACTTTCTCCTTTTCACCCTCCCTCCCTTCCTTCAGCCTTCCCTCCCTTTACCCCCAATCCTCGTCTTTCTTCCCTCCCTCTCTCTCTCCATCCCTCCCTTCCCTCACCCACTCTTTCTTTCTCCCTCAGAGGAATACTGATTTACAGAGCGGTAGCCAATGTTTTCGCTGAACTTCACTGTTTGATTGAATAGCGGTTTAACTGTGTGTTTAATTTCATTAACTGTGAGTTGGATGTTTGTTTTGCTTTTTTTTTTTAGCTTATTACGTTGTGGCTGCTGGAGAACCAGACGTTTTTCTTTCTCAGCCAGCTGATTTCATATGCTTTCTTCTTCGATGTGGTTTATGATTGACAAAAAGCATGTTCAGACTGCAGCATACCAGTTTGATACGGTTATGTGGACACACATACCTACGTAAAACTCGAACATGAATGCACGCACACGCTCTAATATATATCATACATACATACATACATACATACATACATGCATAACAAACAAACTCACACACATGCACAGTAATGGATGTACACACACAAATGCACACCCATACATGCCACCATAACTGAGCTGAGGCAACATTTGGCTTGCATTTCCTTGGTTGTGTCTTTTAGAGAGGGGGGGTGGAGTAGATTGAATAGTAACCCATGTACTTCAAAGGTCTCTGTTTTTAGTACAGCGTTAAACTAATGCTCATTTTGTTTTGGATTCCTGGCGGACCCGGCAGCTCCAGGAACAGACCAGCGGTCTAAGTGGCTGAATTTGATGCTGCCCAGTCTCAGGCTAGTGGCTGTGGGGGCTGAGGGTTCTGGCGAAACTGCCTTCCTGGCTTCTGTGTTGGGGTATATTTACTAATGGGACTCGCTGGAGTGTTGGCAACTCCTCAGTCCCCATTATATGGTCTCTGTGGTCCGCCCTGCATGATTGTGTTGGGTAGAGGCAGGCTGTAGGGGGCTGCTTTTAACACAGACCTGAACTCCACAACAGCACAACTGAGGGGTGCTTGTACCTTGACCTTGTCCGTGGATTCAGGCCCTCCTTCCCCATTTATAGTACCTTCCTTCTCCTTATCCCACTTTCTGCTTTATTAGGCAGTACACAGTGGACAGTGGCACGAAAGATGGAGAGAGAAATAGAATTCTTGCATATGCACCTTAAATTGCTGAGCTAGTCGGACGTCCTGTTTGCTTACTTGAGATGTAACCGTAACCGTGAAGTCATGGCAGATAGCGGTGATGTAATCCATGTGGTTATCTAAATGTTAGCGGAGTGGGCTTGTGATCAGAAGACTGGTGGTACAAATCCCTGGCCCGGATGGCAAAATGTGGGTGGGGAAAGTAAATGAGAAACACTCCCTCACCAACTTCCGTGGAAGTGCCCTTGCTGACAGTACGAGTATCTCACTACTCCAGTGGAGATGTTCAGTGGCCAGTAGTAGAAAACTGGCTACACTGGGCAGCTCCCATGTGTGAATGTGCAGAACTGTTTGAGTGTGAAGCAGCGCTGAAAAAAAGCGTGCATGCTCATTCAACTTGCCCCAGAAAATTGAAGGTATAAAAAAATAAATAAAACAAAAACAATGTGATTAATTGAACTCATCTCAAGATTACAAAAAGGTTCTTGCCTCCTCTGTGCTACCTAGTGAAAACTGCGTCTCAAAAAACCATGTATTTTTAATATCATCATAGTCATATGCCATAAAACCGTTGAGATATGTCTCAAAAACTTTTACATGTGTTTTGATTTTACAAATGAAAATTTTGAAAGCTATGGATTTACCTCCTTGTTGATAGTTAATATGGTAATCTCCAAGATGCTGATTTTTAAATTTATTACTTACTTTTCTGGCATCATCTTTCATACTAAGCATGTCATTGCTTTATTTATAAAAGTAATCTCACTCTGTTCTGTAGAACAAGGGTTTTGTCTCCCAAACACAACTGAACCAGTCAGTTGTTTTCCCGTCTTCTTTTGAAACAAAAGCCTTTTAGAACATGAGGAATAGCCAGATAGCTTTCTCTCTTGAACCATGTGAGCCCATACATACACATGTGCACACACACAACTCTTGGCAAGGATGTGCAAGTCTTACGTCAGCGCGTAAGACTCTACTCTTGATCGTCCCTGGCTGCCGGGGCAGACGTGAGCCCTCTCACAGGATCTCATCAGCTGTCAAGGGCAACTCCAGAGCGTTTCTCTGGATAGTGTTTGAGTAGAGATGTGTGTGTGTTTATGTGAGTGCATGATTGTGTAGCTGTTCTTTTGTGCCTCTGCTTGCAGTTGCAGATTATTTTAGTTGTGTATTTGTGTGTGCATATTTGTGTGGATTAGTGTGTGTGTATGTGTGTCTGAGGTGTGAGAGGTCGAGGCTTGATGATGACTATTCCCTGTTGGTGTCCTTGATGGTGAATCCAGGTTGTCAACTCACCTGTCCTGTTTGTTGCGGGCATTTGTCTTTCTAAAGAACACTTAGCTGCTGAGGTATGGCAGAGCATTACTTATCGATGTTCCCTACCCAAACCTTCCCAACCAGTCCTGGGATTTTTACCGGCAATCTTCAATCTTCTTACCCCTAGGAGATGATGAAATTAAACTCTAATGATCCCAGTGGGGAAATTGGTTTATTTTTGCACCAAATAGTAATAGGATACAGCAAAGAAGAATAGAAGATAAAAGAGAATACCCTATCAAATATATTCAAATTACAGATGATAACATGTACAGAATATGCAGATTTGGATAAATGTCATATAGAATAGTCCAGAACATAGGGATGTGAAAAGTAGTCCAGGATATTTTGGACATTCAGTGCAGGTGCTGCTTCAGCACCCTCCTACTTGGAAGAAGCTTGGGCCATTTGGACAGGAAGCATTGTAATTCAATGCCATAGCTATGCATGCCACCACCTAATTATGTATAATATTTTACTTTTTCTTCACAACCAAAATCCGAACTGGGACATCAAGGAATATTGGAAGGAAAAAGAAAAAAAATACACACAATCAGAATCTTATTTTGATTTAATTTAATCAGACCAGCAATTTGCGCAAATTATTCTTTACAAGAGTCTAGAAGATAGAATCTTGTCAGTGATTGTAGGTCAACAATCCTACTTATAGGTAGAAATACTGGCTGCACTCTTGTGAGTCCCAGTGTGTGACCGGGCCTGGTCTCTGTCAGCCATCTACAATGCCTCGGCAGGTCTGACCTGAGCTGTGCCATCCCTCCTGTTACTGTAAACACAGCAGGTTTTATGGACTCCATGGACTCCATAGTCTCCAGAGGGTCACTACAGTTAGGCCTCTTCCTCTGTGGTGCTTCACTTGGAGGACTTGTGATTTGTGGAGTTTTTGTCTCTGGGGTCAATCACATTCTCATTTATTGGCTAGCTCTGGTTTAGGCTAACAGTGTGATTACATTGGCACTCCATGGATCAGTGGATTGTCATAGATTTGAATCTGCTTCACAGCTCATGCACCCCGCTCTCTTCCATCTTTGCTGTCACTTTTTAGTGATGCTATGCAGTAGAATAATCTTCACTAAAGTATGATGAATGGGTAGGTGCAGATTTTGATTTTGGAGTAAAAGCAGACACCATAAACTAAGCAATTTTCCAAAATCAGGCAAAATATATGACAACATTGGCCTAACCCCACACACATCTGGGCCTTATTATGGTATGTGGTCTTCCCAATACACTATGCACTAAAACATAATGAACTTACTATTAGTTCAAACTTACGACTAGCTTACTATTAGTTTATTGAAAACAACTACTGTTCAAAAAGGACTTAATTTGACTTTTTCTCATGAATGCTTCAAACAATGGGTCTCATTTTTGTAAACTTGCTGTCATATTCACCTCTCACTCCTATACACCTCCATCCCTCCCTTCCTCATTCCATTCTCTCTTATTTGAGAAACAGAACAAGCTTTGTTTTTGTAATGATCAGTCGGGCCTAAATTACATTTCCAAAGCTTCGAGGTCACAGCCACTTCCCCTTTGGGGTTTGATTTAAGTGGCACTTAGGCCCGCTACTGTAGCTAATCAGAAGGATTTATAGAGTGCATCACCGTGGGGCCGGAGGACCCAGGCCTGGTTGCTGGCACCCTCCTGCAGGTGTTACGGACCTCTTTTCTTTCGTCCCTTCTTTCTTTACCCCCTTCTATTATGGCTGCTGATGGAAGGCAGCTGGAAGACCTTGCTTGTTCTCCACTTGTTTGGTTGAAAGGGGGATCTGTTGGTGGAACGTAACGCTAGCAGCACCCTCCTCCTCCTCCTCTCACCGCTCACTGCTCAGTCCGGAAAGTCTTGCATGTAAAGCTTTCATAATTACATTGATCTTGAGGGGGCCTTTTACGACCTGCTGACGCATTCGATCACATTTCAGCATGGCCCTTGTTAACGGCTCCCGTGTTTTGCATATTCCAAGTTCACGTCCAACCATGTGCACTTCTCGGGTTTCTGGTAATTGGGATTTTTCACATGGCCCTGAAGGGGAGGGGAGGATGGAGGGAGGGAGGGAGGGAGGGAGGGAGGGAGGGAGGAGTGAAGAAGCAAATAAGAAGAGGAGGAGGGGTATTGATGGACCAAGAGGGGGTTGTTGCTCGATTGAGTCAGAGAGGGAGACTGTCAGAGACTCCAGAGGCATGCACTACAAGATCCAGATGTTGGAACCCCCCAAACACCAAACCCAACCCTCCTCATGTCTACATAACCTTAAAAATGGATTACACTGCAGCCCTGACATTGCAGTGCTCTTGGATAACACTTGGGTTTGCACCACTGTCTGTGTCTGTGGTGCCTCTCTTAGTTTTGTTTTCCACGCTAAGTACAGGAAGTCATTATTAGGTCTGCCTTATCCAAGGCAACATATCGGTTCCCCTCCTCTCCCCCTCCTCCCACCCTCTTTGAGTTTCCACCCGATCACATCTTTGGTCTGGTTTGAGTGAACGCAACAGCGGGGCAGAGCTAATGAGCTTGCTGTGATCTAAGAGCAATGCCATCTATAGGCATTCACCCCGGCCTGTGCCAAATGCCAAACACTTAACTTGGAAATAGGAGGGGGGTGACAGAAGAAAACATTCAAATGAGTGCTGTAAATCTAACCCAGTGGCCTTATTTGGGGAATTTAAGTTTGATTACTTGCTGGTTAAGGGCCTTAACAAGTGCCTCAAGGAAGGCAGCCATCAAGAAGAGGATTTATGTCACACAATAAAGTGTCAGACAAGGAACAACTTAACGCCGGTCTCAGGATGGGTGACGGGGTTAAATGAAAGTGAGGGATGAGACGGATTGAGGATTTCTTTTAGTCTTAACACTCGCTCACCTTCCCCACTGCTCTCTTCCCCCCTAATTCCTCTCCCCTCCCCTTTCTCTTCTTCTCTCAGTAACCCTTGGCATGAGAGGTCAGTGTTGTGTTCCAGCAGGCTGACCTCTGGTAATGAGAAGGCAGGTTAGCGGGCGACCTGGAAGCGCTTTGTCTGCCTCTCCTGGGAACACAAACAGTGACGGTACCAAAGGCACACAGGAACAGCTGCAAAGGCGCCGGGTGGCAGCCCCCCCTCTTATATGCTCGGTTCTGCTCTGACGGCCATTTGTCATTTCACTGGAAAAACAGAAATATAAACAAAAAGACAAATCTGCTTGATTGATTCCCCTCAGGTGTCACTACAATGTATCCTGAACTTTACTTGTCTTTTCTTAAGAAAATGAAAAATAACTGCTTGATGTCTTCATCATCATATTATTCAGGTTATTCATTAGTGATGGGCCAATATGCTTATCTCACGATACAATTCGATATGTGATACAGGGTTCACAATTCGATACAACCCCGATACGATATAATAAAAGTTCAATGACTGTGATTAAGTATGACTGTGCAGAATTATGTTTATTTCTAGTCACAAATCTTTCTAGTAATGGTGTTGGCTTGCTAGAATGTAAACAATTTAAAAATGTCATTACAAAGTGCAAATAATATAATTTGGATGGAGAGCTTGTGAAACTGTGATGGTCAAGCCGTCTCATTCATGATTAATACAGCAGAATAAAATGGAGCTAATATTCATCATTTCACTGCGAAGGCAGATTCTGTGACCTTTGTTTGAGGACTTGCTACTATCTGAGAAGGTGATTTAGGGTTAGCTTTGTTTTGTGAGTCAACTTTGATTGCAAATAGTTCTCATGTTAATAATTAATTGATTGATACTCACTCATGACACACTTCCTTATGGCTAATGATTCCAGTCAGCGGTCTGGGATGACTAATCCTTAAGGCCAACCTTCCCCCCCAATTTCCAGAGGATCTCTTTTGTGTTTGTCTGAAAAGTCTTTGTTGGGTAAGAAAAGTTCCTAGACCCAGTATTTACCTATCTGCTTCTACTTACTCACCATTCTCCTCTTTATCTGGGAAAGATAATATATGTGGTCCTGAAGCAAGAATGAAGGTGACAGGTGTGTGTGTGGGTGTGTGGGTGGATGTACACTTGCCTGCATGTGTATATTCATTTGTGTGTTTTTTTTTTTACCGTCGGCCCTTGGGTCATATTGCAGTAGTCTTTTAAGGCAAATTCAGTCAGGCAGCTTCTACAGTATGTAATGGGATTAACTCTTAAGGGTGATTTTACTCCAAAGGGCATTCATTCCTTTTAACCCACGCTCCCTCATCCTGTGATCATTTGATTTGTTTAGTGCAGATTACCATAGCCTGTTTTGGTCTCGCTGTTGTCTTTAGCTTCTCTCCCTCTACTCCGCTCCTTTCATCACTGGAGATTTCCCATGTTGATATCCCTATGTCATCTGATACAGGCTTAATTTTTTCTTTTTTTTTGCTGCTGCCTTAAAGCACCGACTGGTCCCGTATGGGCTCCAGTGTGACTTTCAGAAGCAATTTACATGTCTAGCATGAAATCGAACAGCTGAAATAAGACACAAGCGGAGAGAGGAATGGGTAGATGCTTCTTGGCAGGCGTCCATGAAGTGCAGAGGATGCTAATCTGCTTTCTTGGCCCGGTCCTTTTCTCTTTTCTCAGTGTCCTTGACTGTAGAGTACTTTAGAAAAATGCATCCTTAAGTGCTCTTTCATTTGTGCTTTTTTTTTTTTTTTGCATTGAATTTTACTGGCATGTAAATTGACAGCATAGCATTGACCTACCAGTGGAAAATATCAGGGAGGGATGGAGAAAGGGAGAGAGAAAAGGCAAAGTGCCACGGTAATTCTTGGCGTAGATCTTCTATTGAACAGTCAAAGTTTTCTCAAGGCTGCTTGAGTTTGAGTTGATCCCATTGCAGAGAGAGCGTGCTTTGGCTTTTCACGCTTTTCATTTTCTACTTGAAAGCAGGGCAGTTATGAGGCGACTTTGATCCTTTACAATTGGGAGAGACTTCCATTTGTACAGAACAAGACAGTAAGCCCTTTGGAATCCTATAGGCTGTGACTCAATTCGTTGAAGTACAACACAAAATATTCTTTGAAAACAAAAAAAAGAAGAGGGATTATGGTGTGCTCAAAGATAGTTCCCTTCCACTTCCAGAACAGCTTCAGATTAATTTATTGTCTTGATGGCCAATAAAGATTAGGCGCCCGTCTCTAAACAGACAAAACAAACAAGCGATGAGTGATGCCCTTTTATCTTTGGAAAATATAGTTTATGCCTGATTGGTGAAGTGCTGAAGTGTTTCCATGTATGAATGTTTCATGCCATTACATGTTCAAAACTTCCTCTGAGAGTAAAACACACACACACAAACACTTTTCATTGCATCCAGGCGAGATGATTTATTTTTCTATTTTGCAGTTTTTTTTTTCTTCCTGGGATTTTGTTACCAAGGGAATGGTTGAGAAATGTGGCCACTGGATAGTTGTGTGTCTGTGTGTGTGTGTGTGTGTGTGTGTGTGTGTGTGTGTGTGCATTTTTGCATGTTTGAATGTACATGTGTGTGTGTGCCTCTGACTTTGTGTGTCGTGTGTGCGTGGGCCCCTGCAACTATATGCATGTATGTATGCATGCACGTATGTATGTGCGTGTATGTGTGTGCATATGCCCCTACACCAGTATGTGGGAGTGCATGTGTGTGTATCTGTGTTTCTGAGTGCATGAGGTGTATGTATGTGTGTGTGTGTATATAACAGCAGAGCCCCATGCCAGAGGAATGCCAGTGTTTAACATGGCCACAGGATCCTGGCTATCCTGGAGCCGGAGGCGCGGGAATAAACCAGACTTCTGTGCTGTCTTGTCTGTCTGGAGATGGCTCTCACTTGGAGGAAATGAGTCTATGATACACAGGCATTGCCCGAATTCCTCCCCTTGTGTCGTCACTGCTAAAGCAAATAGCGGCTTAGGGGCAAGGACTCTGCCACTGAATCAACAGATTGTTTGTGTCTTCTCCAGCTCAAAGGGACCATTTCCCCGAATTGTGCAAAGGTGTAGGAATTTGTGAAATACTTCTATTTGGCCTAACCCTCCTATTGTGAAACTGTGATAACATGAATTTTTCATTAGCCTCTTTCTCGGGAGAGTGCTATTGACAAGGTCAGTCTAGATTTCTAACCTTGGCTTCACACTTAAAGTCTTGGAGGGATTGCTGTATTGGGAGGGAGATTCCTGGATTTGAATCCACAGAATTGGAGTGACTCTCCTGGAAATGAGAGCTGACCGTGACTCGAGCCAAACCTCATTGGAGTAATTGGTGCACGCATGCTGGGCCTGGGCCTACCACTGACCCGGGGTAGATGGGGAATTGTCTGTGAGATGGGTGTACGTGAATTAATTAGGGTCAACTTGGGTCTTTTTGGGACTTCAACTAAATTAGCATGGAAGCCTGGGCTTTTCCACTTCAACACACAGCAGCCACTTGTCTGTAGTAAGCTGTTCTGTGGTCATTGTAGGGATAATTACATTGGAAAGCATAAAATCTAAAGTAGCACTTCCACATGATCCTAAACTTCATACGCAACTTCTATACTTCTTATTTGATTTCTTATTTTCTATTGTCTTTTTATATTTCTTTGTAATCTTATTTGGCTTTCTTGATTTATCTTATTTATTGTCTATCCCTTTTTGGTACTGCCTACCTCCTTGTCAGCTCCCAACTTTTCCCATTTCCTGTTTTTCCCCTTTCCTCCACTGCAGGACATTCATTCTCTGGAGCAGCAGATTTGCTGAGTAGGGCCCAGAGTTCTATATCCCACATGTTGATGTTTTAAATTTCTTTCCTGTGAGAAACTTCCATACTTTGAAATTTAGCCTGCACAAAAACTGGATTGGATGAAGGTTATCAATGCCTGGCTATTGATTAGGCAATCTAGGATAATCTTCACAACTCACTTGACTAGTTCCTTTAGAAATATCCACATCTTTCATGTTTGTCCATGAGCAATTTTTTTCCTTTTACCTTGGCTTGTCTGTATCAGAGATGTAAAACCAGATTTATTTCCTTGTCAAAAATTAATGACATTCCTTTCCGTTTCTCCTAATTCAGACCACATGGGACACGTAGTAAACACTAGATATGCATAGAACATAAAGCCAACATATTTGAAGAAAAAACACAGGAAATATGTTTTTCATTAAAAAGTCATTTTGGTACAATTTATTAGGATCACAGAATTCAAGCTTGCATTACCTTCTTGCTTTGTGTATGCCAAGAAGCAAGAATCGTGACCAGCTGAGCAGTTGTTTCTCCAACAGCAGGTCTCCACAGCATTTTGTCCATGTGTGAATGCTCTGTTATTTTGACCATGTTTGAATAATTTTGTTGTCTGCACCCACATTTCCACTGTTGGAGACGGGGAGGCTGTGGAGGAACTTCTGTCAAACTGAGGCGGACTGAATTTTCAATCATTACAGTGGGTGAAATAGGCCCCTCTGACCTGAGGTCATTATTCTAAATTGGCTAAAAGTCCCTCCTCTCCTCATCTGTCCATATTTAACCCCCTCAGTGGCTACCACTCTCTTCATCTTCTCCCTATCGACGCACACCTTCGTAATTGGTGATGTGGACCATATGTTGGTTTTGAATGGCCCTCTGTTCTGGAGCGCCATTAGACCGACCCAAGGACATATCATAACCTTGTTATTAGGCTACCTGTCCCTTCCTGGACTGGCGTCACAGGCAGGGACACATAGTCTCCTGTCGCCTCCTATCAACCCTTCTCATCTCCTCTTCTCCTCACCAATCAAATCAGCACCTCTTGTTTCCTTGTGTCAGTCTTCTCTTCTCTTCTCTTCTCTTCTCTTCTCTTCTCTTCTCTTCTCTTCTCTTCTCTCCTCTCCTCTTTCACATTTGTAATATCAGTGAATTCAGAATGTGTCAGACTCCTACAGTGTTAGAGACCATGCTTGATCCATTGAACTACACAGGACTATCAACACAGGTTAGGTGTGTACTGGTTAAGACTAGGTTTAGAGGATAAACAATATTCAATGCAATGTACTCACAAATGCAAAACAAAGTGTGTGTGAATGTGTGTGACTAGGGGTTGTTCTGTCATTGTGTGTAATCTTCACCATTAAATGACCTCCCCATACCTTATTAACGGACTGAGAGGACCCGGCAGTGGCGTGACCTCTCAGCTGGAAGGTCAGTGTGGTTGACGGACGAGAGGGGTGAGGAAAAGACGTGCAGGTTTACTAGTATGTATGTGTGTGTGTTGTGTCTGTGTTGTGGTGTGTTGTTGTGTGTGTGTGTGTGTGTTGCAGAGAAAGGTACCAAGGAGTTCTTTTTGAAACCCCCAGGAATCATGTCACATTTTCTCTCTCTCTCTGTCTCCACTCCTCCCTGCCAATTAAAACAATTTCCCTCCCATTGCTTGTTTTGCAGGCCAGTCTCTATAGTTGGCAAGCTTTGAATTAGTTGTTTCCAGAGGATTTTCATGGAAAATTAGCCCTAAGTGTTTTTCTGTTTAAGGTACAGATGTAGCCATTGTGCTTTTCATATTCTTGCTGCGGTGCTGGTGCAAGAGGAATTGTTTGGAAAATTCAGGATAGATTGAGAAGGAGGGGGACATTGACAATAGACTGCACCAAGTTTACTGGGTATAATTTATAGTTTCTGGTGATACACTGACTGGTGAACACTTTTAAGCCCTTATTTGGAGCTCTCAAACCAGACTGAACAGTCTATCACCACAGGGAGCCAGCAATACTCGGACATAATGAGAATGCCAGAGTAACTCAGTGTTTTTTTTGTCACAGTGGTGGTTGGGAGTCATTTTGGGCTTTGTACCACATCCATCCCAGTCTAGGTCTCAGTTTTAGTTCTTGGTGATCCCCAGAAAAAATTGTCACAGATAAGTACTGACTTTGCGTCTCCCAACAGATTTACCTGTGGCTGTGAAGAGATTGAGAATCCGAACGCATGAATAGGCGCAGAGCATGGTCCATTGTCATCCTACAGGTAAGAGATCTACTACTGCTACTTCTTATGAACTGCTTACATAGGCAGTAACAGTGCTATCAAGGCTTACACAATTAATTAAATACTGTAGGTTCATTTGGTTTTATATTTTTTTACATTTTAGACTACATTAATATCTTTGTAACCCATATTTGGTCCCTAATGTTGGATAACATTCACCGCAGCTAACCCTAAACTAGGTAGCTAACCTTAAACTAGGGCGTCCTGTTTTTGATCCCAAACTGTGTTTTAAGAATTCTTTCACTGCCCTACGCCATCATGTGAAAAAGCCTTTGAGCAAAGCATTGATAGTGAACCCAAACTCCTATCCTCCATCCATTTAGTTCAAGACGCTGCAGAATAACTTACAATCAGGGTGACTGAAGAAAAGGTCAGTGTCTGTGTGTCCAATAATCACAAGCTAGTAAACAAAACATGGAAGGGATAACAGCACAATGCTAGGAACTACAGAGGAGAAAAAGAGCCTGTTCCCTTTCCTCCCCCCCCCGTCTCTCTCTGTCTGGCAAGCCCAGACAAGCCTCCGGTAAAAGGTGAGCATGTTTGTTCTTCACCTCGCTACAACTGGGTCAGTGAGAAAGGTGAAGGTGTTTACCTACGGCTCACAGCTCCCAATGCCCTCACAGACCTTTGGGAGGGATTCATATTCCAGGAAGAAGTGGCTTGGCTGAGGAAAAGGAGCATCAACCACTTCTTATTATTTTTATGATGTGTTGTGCATACATTTTTTTTTGTAACTCACATGGATTCCTGATTATTTTTGGTGATTGGCCACTTCACACCTGCCATTCCCATTTATGTACGTCAGTCCATTCAGATCGCAAAGTAAGTTTCATTCTCCCCTCTACCATGCCTGTTGGATGATTGTAGAAATGTGTGATGGTGTATGGCTATTCACAAATTATCCCTACCAAGAAAAATAGTATAAACAGTTGTAGAGGGTGAACTGTGTCCCTTTTCTTCCAACAAATGACTTCATGTTGAAATATAAACCCAGGCTCGCAAGTACACACACACACGCACACAAGTACACACGCAAGTACGCACACACACAACACACACACTTCTCTCACTAACCCAATCTCTCTTTACGTCTTTCTCCGACACACACATGCACACACACAGACACATTTCTCTCTCACACTCACTCAATCTCTCTTTCTCTTTCGCTCTGACCTGACCTGTTGAAAGGCTTTCAGGCCCATGTCAGACAGCCAACAACTCTCTCCATTCAGAGAGTCTCAGCAGGTTCAAGTTGGAGGCCAGGCTGACCTCCCTCCTCTTTCCTCCACATTGGCTGTCATGTCATGTAGCAGTGCAGAGAACCTGGCTTGTACAGTATGTGTGTATGGGTTTGTGTGTGCACCTATGCATGGGATAGGTGCGTTTATATTTTTGATTGTGTGCATGACGAGCGTGTCTTTGTGCCTGCTTGTGCACCATTTTGATGTGAGTGTACACTTGCATGTGTAAGGGCTTGCATGCATAATGTGTGCGTGCCTGGATTCATTTATTATTGTGTGTGAGTGTGTGTGTGATCATTGTGTGTGTATAATAATGGGTGAAGCTGGAGCACAGTTAGAAAAGAGCAGCTGGGTCTGTTTTGTAGCATGGACAGGGTCTGTTGTTGATTCTGATGAACTGGAGGCTTCAGTGCTGCCCAGTCCATCTTGTCCTGCCCACAGCTGCTTGGACTCAGACTTGATAGGCCTCACAGCTTTTCTAAAAGCTTTTTTTGTGCCCTAGAGGTATTTTCATTCTGCGCTTAGTCCAGTGCTAACTCCATTCTAGCCTTGTGTTAAGGTGGGAATCCGCAAGTTCTTCTGCTTTTGATTTTGGTGACATATTTGGTGATAAGCGGTCATTGCTGTGGTGTTTTTGCATTTCGCTTCCCAGAGATCTGTTCACAATCAAACAGTGTTGCCAGGATGAAGTTTGAGCTTCTGCAGTTTGAGGTCTGTAGGGGTTTTCTTTGTCTTTTCTTTGTGTGTTCAGCCCATGGTGGCTGTCGCTGGTCATGCTGGTAATGCAAGTTCGTCTTCTATTTATTCCAAACAAGGGACAGACAGACACACTTGAACTATAACTTTGCTTTTAAATGCGCAAGAAAGGAGCATCTTTACCTTTTTAAATTATAGAATTAGATTAAATTAACACTATATATTATTATTAGATTATAATTCTTCACCTCACTGCAACTGGGTCAGTGAGAAAGGTGAAGGTGTTTACCTACAGCTCACAGTTCACAGTGCCCTCACAAGCCTGTAGGATGGATTCAAATTCCAGGAAGAAGTGGCAAAAGTCGGCTTTGTTTAGGCTATAAATACATTTTAAATCAATTTGAATCAGTTTTTGTCCCTGCGTGTGCTTTCCCATTTGAGTGTCGGCACTTCCCACAGGAAATATGGTAGTCAAGGTGGCTGACTAACCTAAATACCTAACCTAACCTTAGTAAATAACGCACACACCTAATGCTTTCTTTATGCCATGTTTGTTTTATTGGCAAGGGTTGACAAACTTTATTAAATTAGTTTGCATTGCGTTTAAAAAATCGAATTCACATCAGCCTACCTTTGTTGTTGTCGTTGGCTACCGGAGTACACCAGTAAATACAAGCATGAAGGCAGTGTAAATGTTGTTTGCAATGGCATGAAGGAAATAATTAGGGGAGGTACTTGCTAACGGAGCTAAATACCAATATTTTAGACATATTATTGATATGATATTATGGCTTTAACAGTAGCTAATGTTCTAACTATTAACTTTACTAAAGTGTGTGCAATTTACCTCAAATAAAATGCTTCTCATTGGTTGCAATTTTCGCTTTTGGTAAGCAGATGTCACGCAGCTGGAAACCCTTCACGTCTTGCACTAGGCTTCATTTTAAATTCCTAAATATCAAGGTGATATAAATCGGCAAGGAATTTCCACTGGTGATAAATTCAGTCCATCACCGATCCCAGATGTATTCTTCCAATCGCCAAAACCTAGACTGGGCAAACATACACAACACATACAAAGAGACTGATCTGAAAAAAAAACAACAGGGGGGGAAAAGGTGGATAGAGGGAAGGTGAGAGGCTTTTAGGAAGTGTTTGTGATTTACAGTGAGGCTGTAACATTTCTTAGCTCGCTGACTCAAATGTCTGCCAGTAAGCAACGACCCAGCCACCCTCCCTATACTTCACTAGCAGCTGTGTTGACTGTCTCGTGCATGGGAACCCTTGATTACTAGGCTGACTGCACCTTTCAGGCTGAATCTGCCAACCAGCTCGCTCTATCTCTCTCTCACACACACACACACACACACACACACACAAAACAGAGACTTCTTACTTTGATCCTGAAGAGTGGTAAATGGCTGCCGCTCCATCATCCAAGGCCTCAGGTTATCCACCAGGCTTTATTAGCCTAATGAAGGGTTAGGGGATGTTTATGTACACTACGGTTTGTCTGTCTGAGGACGCCTCTGGCAGCGGTTTCATGTCCAATAACCCTGTTGGCAGACAATGTCATGTTGTTTGTTTCATTAGAAGCTTCAGCTGCAATGGCTCGGGATGATGTCTTCGTTAAAGTTTATGATTTGTTGATTTTAATAATCTGTTGTGTTTCTAGATGCGATTGTTAGACGGGCGTTAAGAAAACACCATCAATGCACCACTCCTCGATATAACGAGACGCAGGTGCAGCGAAATGACATCAGTGCATAAGCTCAGTAGGACGTTTCGAGGCTCTCCAGCCAAAGTATGAATTAAGTTGAAATCCATCCAAACGCTGATTTATGTGATTGATTAACCTTGCCTGGCTTAATGGAACCCAAAATTAATAGGAATATCAAGGCACATACACACATGATGGGAAAAATTTTAATGTAAAAAATATTTTAGATGACCTGAATGGAGTCTCGGTTAGCGATCAATAACAGATGCTTTTAAAAATCCCAAACTTTCTAGATATTTGGTATTTACTTGAAGTGAAGTGAAAAAGCACATTACCATATTACAAGCGTATCTGGACTATTGTTGCGTAATGTATCATAACATGAGAAAATTACATCCATTCTCAGACATTACGCATCTGGCTCGTCTATGTTATGAGGTTGTTATTGGAGGGAAACTTTTGATTATATGCTCATTGAACGGAATTTTAATGAAGTGGATAGAATTTTTTTTTTTGGTTTTCATTTTCGTGACATTTGAGTGGACTGAGTCATATGTTACTGTTTTGATGAAAGGGAAAGAGCAAACCTGAGGAAGCAGTTGTGAAACATGTTGTTTGCTTCTTAATGTTTTACTTGCTAAGCTTCAATAAAAGAAGAAAGATCAGTCTACAGTAGTGTGTAGTGAACCAGGTGGTGGTGATTGCAGGAATGAGAAATGCCCATATATAAGTACACACTCCTGCTGACAGAGACACACACAGTCCCTCCCCCTGAGGTCACCAATAGTCTGTACACTAGTTGCCCCACTCCATGGTGTCCTATCTGCTGCGGTCTGTGCTCAAGATACTTTCAGTAACACAACTCAATGCACAATACACGGTTTCACCAGCCTCATGAATGATTCAGCCCGTAGTCAGAGAAAAGTTTGCTTTTGGTCCCACAGAGTTCACCCAGTCTCTGTTCATTTCCAAGCCTTCCCCAAGACAGGAAGCAGGTCTAACCAGGGAATGGGAGAGGAAATGATTAATGAAGAAAAGGCACGGACATATAACTTCAGATCAATGTAAATCTGAGCTCTGTTTATTGTTTTAGGTCCTGAGGTTTTGTTAAAGAAAGACTGGTCTTGATCACAGTGCAGTAGTAGGAAGTTAGGCCTGTACATCTGTGTTTGACACCTGGCTGGCTGTGTGTGTGTGTGTGTGTGTGTGTGAGAGAGAGAGAGAGAGAACGTGTATGTGTGTACATGAGAGTTTATTGTTTCAGTAATGGAGATCCAAGGACAGGAATTTTTTGGTCTCTGTGATTGAAGTTTTCCCTTTTCTCCTCATTGATTTTTAATGGGGAGCCTTAATGGAGTTTTTTTTTTTGCGTTGTTTGGGACAGTGAGGACTGAAGACGGGGGGTGGGGAGTGGGGGTGGTGTGGGGTTGGGTGGTAGTCTACTAGTTGTACCTAAAGGGTCAATAGTTGGTTTCCACTATAGGGACAAATGTGGCTAGCTAGTACTCATTCACTCATATTCTTTTCTACTGCGTTTCCACTTGCGTTTTGTGTGATTGTTGTTTTTTTAATAATGCTACCAAACAGCAATTCTTTAATTTTGGAAAGAATTTTAACTAAACAAATATTGTTCCTTTGACAAAGAGAAATTTAAATTTGGCTGGCCCCGGAAAGCCCTATTTTGTTCTACTTCGGAAAAAAAAAAAAAAAAGGAATATTGGGTTTCTTTTGTTGAGGAGTTGGTAAGCGGGGATGATGCCTGAAGGGACATGTGTATTCATAACACCAGTGCCTCTTTCTCTTAGTCCACATTGTCTGGTGTTGTGGTTCCTCTTTGCTCCATTGTCTTGTGAGTTCCGCTGGTGGTCTGTCATGTAAACAGCTCTCAAAGGGGAACCTTCTCCACTCTCCTTTTCAAAAGCACTCCTTCTCTCCCTCTTTCTCTCTCATTCTCCGTCTCTCGTTCTGTGGTTGTCTCTTGACTGTCTGTCTGTCTCTCTTCTTTTTCCTCTGCCCCCTCTCTCTGTCTGTTTCTCCATCTCCATCACACACAATCTCCACAGAGTCTCCACTCTAACCGTCGTTGGCAGAGGATCTGTCCCAGTGTAGGAGCTAGTAGTGTATTGGGGTTTTAGGTGCCAGTGGGGAAGGAAGGACCCTGCTGGCTTGTCAGCGTCTCTGACCCCTTCGTCACAATGGGACCCGCTCCCCTCCCTCTCATTTCCCTGCCAAGCTGGGAAGAGTAAATATTTATCAGGCCCCACAACAATGGCCAGCTAGGAGGAGAAAGAGACTTTGACCAGATCCCATGCAAGGCCTATAGGCAAGGCTAGTGTCTTTTTTAGAGTCTAGGTCGGGGCCCAAAGATGGGTCACAGGAAGATTAAGATGGGGCCCCTAAAATATTTTGGAGAAATAAATATTATAAGTTAGTGGATAAGATATGTCGCCAGAGCCTTCCTGTGTTCTTAGACTGTGAGGTCAGCTGAAATAAATACTGTAGGTCATTGAGTGAGTAGATTAAAAACAGCATGAATTAAATTAGTCTGAACAGAAGCCTGCAAAATTCAGGTTTTGGGTTGCATGAAAATTTACTTCTAAATCTGGATCTTAAAAGAAAAACTTTGTAGGGGCTAGGAATTTGTAAATTTGTATAAAATTTCTAATATACAAATTTAGGAGCGTGTTTTTAATCTTTGGGATGAATGCCTTAGTCTTGTGACATAATGAATATTTGCTGCTTCTGGCTTCTACCAATAACTGATTAAGTAAAATAGCCTCAAAAGGGAAAGTAATAATGTTCTTTTAGTGTCAAACTGCGTCCACACCTGCAACATGGGGTTGCAATAAGAATCAGTTCATTTTTTGGGGTTGTATAGCTGAAAACCACTCTGCTTGTGGACAGAGGAGGGACAAAGAGAAAGATGCAGGGACAAACTGGCAAAGGGCTTTACCGACTCCTAGTGATTTATGCACAGCCTGTTTGAATAGGGATGGACACAAAAAGTGACCGAATATTGGCTATAATTGATGCGTGAGAGAAAGAGTGTGAAAGGAAAAAAGAAAGAGAGGGCAAGTTATATATTATGAACTGTCTTTTTCTTAAGCTAAGTAAAGACCCGCCCTTTAGACACATTCTCAATTTCCTCCGCTCCCCTCCTCCTCATCATCCTCTCCTCTACTCCGTAAGATTAGTGCCTTGTAAACCTTTGTACAGTACATCACACTTAATGGACACGCGTTGAGGAGAGGGCCTGGCTGTGGCCGGCTGTATGGGAGCAGCCGGTGCTGAAGAGGGTCTTTGTTCCCTGCCTCACGCGCCACCACTCTCTGAGTGACGTTAACGGCCCAAAGGCCTGGCGACCGGAGTGGAGGCTGGCAAATAAATGAGCCCTGGTTTGTTGTACAGTAGAGAAAGCTTGAGACAAAGATTGAGAGATAAAAGAAAAAAAGAAGTCAGAAAGAAAGGGGGACACACTGAAAGAGAGACAGCTCTTTCCGGGCCTTGTTAATCCATCCATACTGTGATTTATTGCAACCTTGTAAATACTCTACTACTGCCATAATTACTCCTGTGTGAACATACAGGGACATGCATACACACACTGTACGCTAGTGGGATCATTGTGGCTGGCATGTTTATAGCTTAGCACTCGGTGCCAGAAGAAGGAGGAGAGAGGGCAAAGGTTGGTGAGACTCTCGACTCACTGAGCTCTTCTGATGACAGAGGAGAAGAGAGGACAGATGAGACGCGAAGGTGAAATGGTGACAGGATAGGAGAGGCTGCAAGTGAACCTCTCAAAAGGCTGCGCTAGATCCATGGTACTCGCTCTGATGAAAGAGATGGATAGACACACGGGAATAGCATAGGTTCTACAGCTAGCAATCAGCTAGCTGTAGAACCTATGGTATTTCCTTTATGCATTACAATGCTGAAAAAAAGTAAACAAAATAGCTGTGGTCAACATCAGCCAACATGTCTCTGGTTGTAGAGAATAAATGGCCTTGTGGTGACTGTTGCTGGTGGAGTTATTCAATGTAGGGTTTCCTGGTGGCGAGGTGGAATAATAGGCATGCCTTCATTTTTTTGCTGTGACTCTCCACTGTGGATCGTCTTGTAATTTGAATCAGAATCTCGTCAAATAAAATATCTGTACAAGAGTTTGCCCGAGTGACATTGGTGTGAGGACATGGCAACAGCTAAAGTGATAACATAATTGCACATAGTCATACATGGCACAGGGAACACAGGACCTCTCATTCAGTGCAAACAGGCAGATATACAATAGACTATACATGCTATACATGCATTCAGGCAGCATGGTATACAATATGGTTGCAGCTGTAGAAATATAAAGCAGCCAACAAAAAATGGCTCTTCACTGGTGCAAGGTCACTGTGCTTGATCTGCGCCGGCATGAAATTAGGGCCCTTAATGTTGGCGTTTCCTTATTTTGGCCATTACGTGTATCTGTTAACCATTATCAGTAATACTCCAATTTCACAAACACACACAAGTCCTTTATTTCCTACAGCTATTGAGAATACACAGCCTGTGAATCAACAGTTTACAAAGGCAGCAACCAAACCAAACCGAGGACATCAGCTGGCTGGCACACTGCCTCTCTGTAGGCCTGTTAATTGGTCCATTAAGATTTGTTTTGGCGGTGATGCATAATGAGACACTAATATGTTGGATATGGTGTGAAATTGGGGGGGAGTTGAGGAGGGGGTGGTGGAGGGTTGGCGGGGTTGACGCTAGTGCTTGCCAGAAAACTGCACATGTTTATGAGCCACTTGACTTCGGTTGTGCGGTTGCAAGGCTGTGTATTTGTGTGAATACATATGCATGCGGTTAGATGTTGTTGCATGTTTTAGACTTCTATATGTGCAGACGAGTTTGTGTGAGTCTACTTGTGAGCAGTGCTGTTGTGGTAAATAAAAAGGCCGGGTAAAGTATAACCTCCAGTTGTTGATCATCATAAGGAAGACATCCATTATATAAAAAAATACAAAAATCAATGATACTTTCACAAAAGTAATAATTTATGCATGTTTCTGATACCAGTTTTTCAGCGATAGGAGGAGTTTCTCTTTTTTTCTGCTGCATTAGTTAAACACAGCTTGTTGACGGACCTGAATAAGACATTTTTAACAGGTAAAGAAATAAAGAACAGTGCAGTAGACACCTTATAAAATACAAAGGCATTTAGCCATTCATAAATAGCAGCATTTCTGCAATTTCATGGGTCAGGAAACAGCTTTCGTAAAGCAGGAAAAATGTTGTATAGCGCCAAAGTGCATGTCGTTAAAGCATTGATATTGGGACAGCTTCATTTGCCAATCTGCGTAAGACTCGGAGCTGGATCCTGAAGATACTATCGCTTTACCTCTAGTCCTGACATTATTATGCCTTTTGGGGGAGGCCCATTGACTCAAAGCATGATGTAATTCCATAAGCCTGTCACTAATAATTTCCCCCTCATTTTTAATGACTGTGAGATTAATGCCAGGCCAAGATTGGGGCCCCATCATTTTCAGGGCGTGGAGTTTTTTTCCCCCTCGTCCGCTTTTACAGCAATTTTACACTGTTTATAAATATTTATGGACATATACAGACGGCTAATAAAGTCGGAATTGGCGAAAGGAAACTGGACAACTTTCCACTTATTTTCATTTTTTGAGCATTACTGTTAGTCTCTGCTGCCCCGCTTTCTGGTGCCAAAAAGCTGTACCCACCATTTGAGTCATAATAATAACAACTTGTTTTCTCACATAAGAAAAGAGGAAAAATTGCAAACAGACCCTCGGCCCAATAAGAATGCATATACATGCCTGGCGGAGACTGAACATACACAAACATACCCTCATGTGTCCAAGGCCCATGCCTGCATTGTAAGTGGTGGCATGGATGGATTGGGTTGAGGGATCTTGCACAGACAAACGCACACACCTTGACTATACACGCCCATGTACACACTTACAGCTGTGTCACACACACCTGTATACACACACACAGACACCTGTAGGCCTCTCTCCCTCATGGTACTGTATCAGTTTTCCGTTTGATGAAGAGTTTGTTTTTGGTTGTCAGGCCTCGGGGGCTACAGAGGTTTCAGATGTTGTGTGAAGTGGACAAGCTGTCGGAGGAGAAAGGCGCACCACTATTGATTGTGTTTGAGAGTTTGTTTATCTTTTAAAGATGGCAACTCGGATGATCAGAATGACTTCATACAGTATAGTTTAGGATCGAGGGATCGTTACACTCACAACTTCTTCTTTCGTCTTCCTCTCTTTCTCCCTTTCTCTTTTTCCTCCCCCCTCTCTGTCATTCTTTCTCTGTCTCCTGTCTTTCTCTCCTTCACACACATGCATACACACACACTCACTGTACTCCATCTACAGTATTAGAGCCACGTGTGTGTGTGTGTGTGTATGTGTGACAGACAGGAGTACATATATGCTAGTATTTCTAGGGTCCATTTGTCAAAGCACACATTCATCATGGAGCCCGCTGGTGTCAGACCTGCTGCTTTCCCACCATGTCTCTATTACTGGCTGCTGGTACTCAGTAAGACACTCAACACCTGACCTGACACACACCCTCACACACACACTCACACACACACACACACACACACACACACACTCAAGCACAGGCATATGCGCTCACACAGAAAAACACACGCATACAGACAAAGCACAGACACACAAGCAGGGACGCACGCACATACTCACACACAAACACATGTACGTGACGAACTCAAACAAATGACCCTGAGTGAGAGATCATTCACAGTCCTACTCTGAAAGTCAAGAGGAACAGTCTTCTCTTAAGTCATTTACTCACTCTCTCTTTCTTTCTTTCCCATGCTGTGAAGTGGGCCAAGCAAAAGAACATTTCCTCTCTGGTAAACAGTAGAGTTCTGCACTGTACCCATTACCTATTCACCTTTTGTCCCAATCAATCCTCTTTCCTGCTGCTGGGATGTTACTCATGTCTGTTGCCAAAAAGTTGCTCATACAGTATATCATTGCCTTTACACTCACTAATTGCCAATCAGCATTGATCAAGTAGAAAACGGACACTAAGAGAGAGATAAAGAAAAAGCTAACAATTAGACCTGCCTTTAACACTGGGGGCCCGTCTCTTAGTGTTTGTGTGTATTATTTGACACCATTTCCACACTTTTTGCTGTTTTTGCACTGTAGTTTGTTCAGTTTTGTTCCCTGTATGTATTGTTTTGTGTCATATTTATTGCCTCCATGCTGGTACAGTAGCAGATTTGATTCTATTCCATTGTGTTTTAGACTCAGGTTTTACATTGGTACTATTACCTAGCTGTGAACAGATCCAGCACCAGGTCTGAACTGGGAGCATGGAAAATGAAGAAGGAGAGAACAAGGGAGAGAGTGTGAGACAGAGGGAGAGATGGAGAGAGGAGGGAATGAGAGAGATGTGAAATGGTCATTGTGTTAAAATGTCAACAGAGTGTGTGTGTGTGTGTGTGTGTGTGTGTGTGTGTGTGTGTGTGTGTGTGTGTGTGTGTGTGTGTATGTGTGTGTGTGGAGAGCAGCTGCAGAGGCCCTGGTTCCCGTCTCGCTGGCGCACTCCTCTCCGCAGGGAGCGGGAAGGGCTCCAAATGCCCTGTACTCTGCTCCAACCATCCCCACAACCAGAGACACCCATTACTGTGCCCCCCACCCACCCACACACACACACACACACACACACACACATATTCTCAATTTCATGTGTGCATGGTCACATAGCTACACACAAAAGGGCAAGGCCATCTCTTGCTCTTACTTGCTTGTTCTCTGTCTTACTTTCTCTCTTTCTGTCTCACATTCATACAGACGATCTGGAACCACAGAGTGCTTTTAGTGAGCCCCTCTGTTGGCCCTCCAAGAGCCCACTTGTCCGTCAGTGAGATGACACAGGATGAAGTCACTCCATTTGCCTTGGCACCGGCATCTTTCTTTCGGGCCCTGTGCCGACCTGCCAGGGGCTCTGTTCCCCGAGCAGAGCGTTCCCCCCGGCGCTCAGTGAGAGGGACGGAGCCATAAACACCAAAGCAACCTCTGCCTGTCGCAGTATGGCACAACAAGTCGCAGTGTAGGCCAGAGCTTGCCAAACTCAAGCAGGGCTGGAAACAGACTTTTTTTTGTTCATCGTCCACAGTGCCTAGTACATCGCAAAATTCAGCAATCACTTTGCTATTTTACCAGCTAAATACTTTTTTATAGAATAAAGTAGGACTGCCAACTGATGTCTGGTGAATTTAATTGATAAACCTACCAACCACAGCTAAAATTGATGCAAACTCAAGCTTAGGGATGCAGGGACTCCCTGGACATACATTGCATGCAGGCTATTTTCTAGTATTAGTTTTAATACAAACAGGCTTCATATTTACTGTAAGCTGTTTCTGAATGTGCACAGCTCTCACCCAGTTAGAGAAACGTTTTTGGGAATACATTTTGACCAGCAGTGCTTGCCACCAGTCCCAGAGACCAAAACACATTTTTCACAGTCCCTGAGAATGGACATTTTTGGGAAAAACCCCAAAAAAGATGGAGTGAGCCAATGCAGTGATCTGAAACAATAGTAATACAATATTTTTGAAATGGAATATCTGTAACTGTATCCCGCAGGTCCTTCAGTTATTTACAGTGGTTGCATGTTGGGTAAGATACCAATAGCAACAGAATAGACTGTGTCAGCTTGGGAAATGTGTTTGCGGCGTGCCTGTCTGATATTGTTGTGGCCAGACGCAAATAAATCTATGTACTGTATGCGCTTCAAACACTGCAGTGGATTATTATGGAATCTGGACACTATGCACAACACCATCCACTCAAAACAGTCCCACGGAAAAGAGCGGAAATGTGTGTGTGATGAATGTCCTGTGAAGTTGTTTTTCGGGGTGAAGTTAGCCCGTATATTAAGCTCATCTGTCCACGATAAGGCCGGCAGCCTGGAGATCCTCAGAGAGCAGATTATGACTGAGATGGAGAAAGTCCTTTGAAGTGGCCTGGAAGTCAAGGCGAAGTTTCTAGACTGCCCTTGTCTGCATTCCAACTGTTGACTGTGACACTTCAGCGACACTGGAGCTTCAGTACTGCTGGATGCACATCTGAGTTTTTATTTGTATGTGGGAGGAAGGGAGAGGAAGAAGGCGAGAGAGAAGGGAATCTGTGTGTATTTGCTTGCTATTCATTTTCTCCTCCTCCGTCGATCCCTCCCTCCATCTCTCTCACCCTTCCCTCCTTCCTTCTCTCCATACTGTATCTCCCTCTCTGCCTTTCTCTCCCTCCATCCCTTCCTCTCCTTCCTCCTCCCTACCTCTACATCTCCATCCTTCTCTTTTTCACGCTGCTTGCTACCTTGAACTCTCCTTCATTTTATCCCTCACTTGCTGTCTTTCTCCCTCCTCCGCTCCCTCGCTCCGCGTCTCTCTCAGGATTTTGGACTGCCAGAAGGTTTATGACAGCAGTGTGTGATCTCACACCTCCGACATTTTCAACCACGAAAAATGTCAAGATTTCTTTTTTTCTTTTTTCCTCCCCCAGGCCGTCCAGCCCGCCGCCCTCAGAGGCCCCCAGAGAAATTTGACACACGGATGCGATCTTTCAACTTTTATCGCAGTTTTTCTCATACTGGCCCATATTAGCTCATTTCTACTTATGATTCATACTTTCAGAGATGTGTGGTTTTCTCAGGTATTCAGTCTTTTTGTTTGTTTGTTTCAACAATCCCCATTCACCTTTTTTCTTGCTTTATCAGGGTGTCTGCAGGTCCTCAAAAAGTTTTGTCTAAACTTAAGTCCTTAAAGGTCTTGAATCCAGTTAAATAATGCATTTCAATTAAATGCAATTTTAGAGGTTTCGTGCTGTTGCGGTTTGTCGGTGCCTTGTTTAATAGACAAACAGTTTTCATTTTCACATTTATTTCAGTTGCAGAATAGGTCTTAAATATCATTCTAGCTTACATTTAAGAGGCGTAAAACAGTCTTAAATGTAACTTGATAATACTTGCAGACATCCCGTTTTCCCAAAAGAACAATTTTCTCAGAGGGGGCATACACATGCATGCATTGGCATGAACACATTGACACTCGCACAGAAACACACACATGTACAAACACACACACACACACACGCACACACACTATGTTTATAGAGCAGGGGATGGGGGGGATGTTGACTGTAGAAAGGCTGTTGGCTATGTGTGTTTGGCAGTTCCTCAAAGGCTGTGCTCGGCCTGATGAGCAAACGCTAACTTTGGTCACCTCAAAGAAGGACCCTTTCCCATTAATTCACACACGCACACACACACGCACACACACACACACACACACACACACAAACATCTGTCCACCAAATCCCTTCCAAACGGTCCTTTGTGTGGAGTGTCTCTCTCTCTCTCTCTCTCTCTCTCTCTCTCTCTCTCTCTCTCTCTCTCCTGTCCTACTGTCTCTGTCTCTCTTATCCTTCACTCCTTCCAACAATCCCTTTCTTCATTCTGCTAGACTTCACTGTCGCCCTGCCTGTCTGTCTGTTTGTGTCTGAGATCAAACCAACACTCTTCTCAAACAAACCAAGGCTCTTTTCTCCCTCCAGCATCTTTTCTTTTTCCTCTCTGCCCAGTGGTTTGCAGAGACTCCTCGTTTCTCGTTTGCTGTCCTCCTCCTCCGCTTCTTCTTCTCCTCTGAGAGGCTTCTCTATTAGGACCCTGCGTTTGCATTCCACCACTCCCCCTCCTTTACTTTCTCTCTCTTACTCTCTCTACCCTTCTCTGTGTCTGTCCCTCCCCTCCCCTCCCCACTCCTCTCCCTCTGAAAGACCATAGAAAGGAGAGTTTTGATTGAACTGTGTCTTTTCCCAGACTAGGAAGTTGCTCAAGCACTTGAGAAAGGGAAGAGAGAAAGGTGGAGAGGAGGGGGGAGGAAGAGAGGGAGAAAGAGAGAGAGAGAGAGAGAGAGAGGTGATGTGTGTTGAAGAACGACAAAGGCCCAGTCGAGCTGCTCCAAAGCCCCTGACACCATGTGAAATCCTTAGGAAAAGCAACCGTAATTAGAAGGCTGAGCCTGCTTTTGTGCCAAAAGGGTGTGTGAGTGTGTATGTGTGTTAGAACAACAGCAGTGAAACAGTCCCCGACTTCTAATTCCTAAATCTTGTCTTGTTACTCTGCCAAATATTAGCAGCTGGTCAGTAAAGATTCTGTATGGAATTCCAAAACTTTTAATGATGCGGCTTGGTCTTTGGTTAATGACAGTGAGCTCTGTAATGTTCCCAGTTACTTTATGCTAGATAACAAAATAGGATACGCTTGTCTTGGGCTGCATAATTATGGCAAAAATGATAATTCCGATTATTTGGGGTAAATGTTGTGATCACGATTGTAATCACAATTATTTGTCTTGGTTTCAGAAAACAAAATGATTTAATTTTACTTTTGCACCTTATAGTCTATATTTTCACTTTTTCCACTGCAGCACGTTTGCACTCTTGCTCTTATTGTGGTCCTTTTTTACAAAATTAAAATTTACGACTCTAAAAACTTAAATGTAAACATCACAGATGATCCACTTTGCCGAACTAAAACATTTTCACGTTCAGACTCAGGAGAAGGATTTTCTTTTTTGGGCCAATCCATTGTTTTCCACTTTGCTCATCACTACATTTTTCCAAAGATGGTCTTTGTATAGTTTCTCTCTTTCTTTCCCACTGGATCTTTGATCTTCCCACTGGAGCTTCTCCATTGTTAGCATTCATTTTGGTTACAAAGGTTGACATTGGTCATGTGTAATGGAAGCACTTGATATACCACACCGGGACTTTCAGGGGAATTGAAAATACAACAAACACTTCAATATCACCAAATTACAAGATTATTCATTGTGGAAACATAAAGTTGCTATATACGAATATCTACGGTTAATTGTGCAGACCTACTCTTGTCACTCCTGGATACATTTTCCTCCTTCTGGTAGCAGCTTAGTAATCTTTGGCTCTGCTTTGGTTTATTCATGGGAATTGCTTTTAAATCATAACACATTAAAATCATATCACAATCCACACATCACCTCATGTATCCCTGCCTTTGGCTCTTGCACCTGCCACTCAATGTGAGTCGAACACATGTATGTGATCTCATTCACACCTTCGAGCCGCCAATCAACACCTCCGAGCAGAATGTTGATTAACAGTGCAGCTAAACCGCTATGCCAATCTCTTGTAGTTCTAGCCAGCCGCTTTCTCTCTTTCTCACTCTTCTGTCCCTTGTTTTCTTTTATTTTTTTTGCGTTGTGCGGGGAGGGAAATGATAAGAAACAGACAGATGGGTCATCTGGATGCAGCATGTTTTTCCACAACCACAACAACATGGCTGCTTCACACACTTGTTCTGCACCCCAACCAAACCTCTGGATGGGATGACATCAGGCATAATGCAGCACGTACGCCTTCTGTTGTTTGTGACAGGTTCAAAGGTCAACCCAGAGAACAGCATGCGCTCGCTTCTGCCGGATGCAATTCTCATATCTTCAGAAAATGTTGTTTTATTTTCAAAAAGATTCATTGTTAAATTGACAATTGTACATTTTTCCAGGCCCTGGAGTCTAGCAAAACCTACAGGCTCTGGAGTCAAGAAACTATTTTGGCACATAAGGGGACATGTAAAGTCTCAATTAAAAATCGAAGAAGAATTTGAAGTTGAAGAATGAAAAACACTAAAATCACACTAGGATCACAATTTGAAGGTTTGTGAATTGTGAATTGACCCTACAGTGGGTGAACTTTTATTCTTACAATGTTTGAAACTTTGTGAACTCATTATTGCCATTGGTGCTGCTGTTGGAGCAGGTGTGGTTTGAATGGAAAGCAATGTTGCTCCAGACTTTTTCAGTCAGGACTTGACATAAACCAATATGGTGATTTTGAGGTCAAGCCCAAGCTCGACCATGCATGGTGACGATAGGGCCCCAAACCAAAACCACCGCAGGGCTTCCTAAATTTGAAGTCCAAACTCAAACACTGAAAACGCTAGCCTCTCTATGCCTCTGTCTTTATCTCCAGTATCTTCACTTATATAGTATACACACACACACACACGCACATACAGTTTGCTGTGCTGAGTATGTTGTCACAGGCACAAAGCTACAGATAGGCCTACAGCGGATGCGTTACTTGGCAACGTTTCAAAGTAAATGTAATTTGCTATGGAAAAGTCAATCGATTGGACACTGGCCATTGCCAGTCTCCTCGCTACAAAACCAAAACAAATGCACATATGTGAAACATACGGCACCCCACAAGCGCTAAATCAAGTGCTCCTCATGCATTCGAAGTATATTCAATTACTTTTCCCCCAGATTTATACAGCAGAGAAACAGAAATGGAATAGAACCGTACCTTAGGCCTACAAAACCAACTTTGCCATTGGCTCTCATTGGGGTTTCAGCCTTTGCCTCTGGCATTCCTCAGCCCCCTGGGTCCCTCTCTGCAGACGTCAGGGGGCTCGGCGCTAATCGGGTGGGAGATGTCCGTCCTCACTGCTGAGGTGTCGAACGGATAAGGTTTCCCGGGTTTCCGAATCTCAGACCCACAGAAGCCACCAAGCAATGTGAGCAATGCTGCCTGGGAGGACCGGTATTTTTTATTTTTTTTGCCCTCAATCCCATCTCTCTCTCTCTCTCTCTGTCTCACTCATTCAGTCACTTACGCACACACACATTCTCTCTATTTTTCTCTCTTCCGACTCTCTCATTTCTCATTCACATTACCTCAAACACTCTCAATTCCAGCTTTTGCATTCACTCAATTCTCTCTCTCTCCCCCCCCCCCCACCCCCTTGTTAGCCAGACATTATCACATGCAGGGGTAGCTGCAATGCTCCAAGGGGCTCTAGGATTACCTGCCGCCTTCCTGCATATACGTCTAAGCACATTATGAACCGGCATCTGAACGCTCTCCTATTAGGTCACTGTTAATGTGCTTCCAAATCACAAAACGAGTCGGATCATGTTCAATTTACAGCACAGAGCCTTTTGTGGAGTGTTTTTTTTTTCTTTGCCGTTGTCTATTTTTTTTCCCCCTCAGCTGTTTGAACTTTTATGCCCTTGGATCGTAGAGGAGCGGAGCGGTTTTGTTTTTCTCTCTACTTTAGGCATTAGTCGAGTATGGATGCACTCTGAAAGGAGCCCAAGTTGTTTGGGCTGCATGTCTAATCTGTATACCACATTTGCTTCAGTTCACGATCCACAACAAAAGAGAATGGTAGTTATTTTAACCCTAAAATTGTAATTAGCCTTGGAAAAAAAAAACATTGAAAAAACATGGGAAAAAACTTTTAAAATAAAGCAAGTTTGAAAAAGCACCGCATATTATTTTTGACACACCATGCCATAGCCATAAATGGTTTAGAAACATCTTACTCTGCTCCATCCTTCTCTCCCTCCTTCTTTAACTTTTCCCCCCTCCCTCTTTTTGTTGTCTGCTGACCCTGTCACTTTGATGAGTTGTGTGCGATCATCCCAGGGGCCGTTGGGCTTGCACTAGGGCCTCCATCCCTCCCGGTACAGTGGGGCCTTTGATGTGGTTCTCTATTTAGCTTCATGTGGGCAGACCTTGGCTCTGGCTGGCTAAACACAAACCCGGTTTTCCTAATGCATTTTAACACCGGCATCAACTTAATGTTGATCTTGGTGGAGGCCAATAGGGGTAATATGGTGTTAGTGCTTAAATGCCTTTGCGCTGTTATTTCAAAGGAAGGCGTCGTCGTCCTGAGCTGACCGGCCGCATGACCACCATCTGTGGGATAGTGATAGGCTGTGTAATCATTCGCAGGCAGCTCTCTCACTCTTGTTGGCTCTGAGCCTGAGCAACATGTTATAAACTATGGTTTGGGTCCTGAAATGGGTCGTCCACACACAACAAGAGTACTGATGTTTCTGTGAGCCTAGGTCAGGATAAGACTTACTAATGTTGGGTAGAGTGCTCAAAAAGTTGAAAACCCCTGAGACAAAGGCTTATAGGTCTGAGCTTCAACTGTAAACAAGGGTCTCTCCACAGCTTTGGGGAATTACTGGCTCTGGGATGCTGTTAATGATATCAATTCAGAATCAGAATCACTTTTTATTTGCCAAATACCATAAATGCCCAAGAATTTGTCTTGGTGTGATTAGTGTGGAAACATGACAGTAATTTACAGCATCACACTGACTTAACTTGGTACAAGAACTAAACGCAGATTCACTTACAGGGCAAAAGAGACATATTCCCTCCCTCAAGGCATAACATCCCTTAATGTCAGATATTAGCTACAAACATGACTTACTTTCAGTGTAAGATTTACTTACAATAAACTCTATACAACTTATTAGTACCAGGCTATTACTAGTACAGACAACTACAAAGCACTAAATGGCTTTGGCTTCGACTTGCCTTGGGGCCAACTGTGAATGAGCGCCTCACTACCGCAGATGATTACAGCTTGCTATATGAACTGTGTCCTAATCCTGGTGGACAGCTGAAATTAAAGCCAGGTACGGCCCTCTGCCTTTGCAGCATTCCCTGTGATAAACCTCCTCCCCTGCCGAGCAGCATTAGTTGTTTGTGGGCAAAATGGATTTTCAGAAAACTGTAGAACCTGTAAAGATGAGGTCTTTATTTTAGTGAATTATGGAAAAGGCGAACCATTGATGAGAATGAAAAATCAAGACGACATGCATTGAGTCATTTTTGATTTGATTTCAGTGTCGTGCTCTCTTAAAAGCCTAGCATATGGGCTTACAGTTTGTGTATGCCAAACATATTTCTAAACAAACTGAGGCATCACACAAAGAAAGTACATTGCTATTTTCCCCAGGCTTTACATAAATGAGCTCTTTCATAATCCTTTTACCAAAATAAATAGCAGAAGTCATTTGCTGTAAACTACACATCTCAACATAAAATTAAGAAATATCTGTTTTTATATTTATTACATCAATCATAAGCCCTATAAGGAGGCAACAAGTTCACTGAAGATAATATTTTCAATGCCCTTAAGAAACATTGCATTTCTAAACAGTAAATCTAGTTTTACTCACAAAAGCTGGTTAGTATTTGCCCATTGATGCCCATTTTGCCATTTTACAATGCTTTGACAACAGGCTGGACTAGTGTTTCGAGAGACTGTGTTATTCCTGAAAGGTCACAAGTTTGATCACTGCAACAGCCAGTGTCTGTCCATCGGTGGTCGTGTGGCTTGTCAAAGTGTCCTTGCACAAGACACTGAACCCCTTCCTGCTCATTCATTTTAAGAGACCCTGGATAAGGGTGGCAGCTAAAATGCATGCCTAAAATGCAAATGTAAATATAAATGCTGATGGCAGTGATAAACTGTTGGTTGAGGAAGATTTATCACTTTGGACATTTCCACCCACTTTGAGGTTTGAATAAAACCACGGTTATTCCAAGGGGTTTTGTTGCCGAGGGCGGGGAGCGAGTGAGCAAGAGAGAGAGTATTTTAAGGGGTTATTAAACTAAACCTAGAACTGCAGCCAACTGAACACATCTGAACAGTAATCTATAATTTAAAGTAAAGTAATGTGTTATGAATGGGTGGGGGCCATATTAAAGAATTGTGTGGTATGGAATCCTAGATAATTAAAGGCTGTTCAGTGTCTGTGAGTAGACTTGCTGAAAGCCTCCTTTGCTCATTTCATTTATAAAATGAGCTTAATTTAATTAAGTACTTAATTAAATACTTAAGAGCTTTTTGAATTATTGCATACCAAAAAGGTAGGTTCTTTACAGTAGATGCAAAGTTTATTTGTTGGCATGTTTCTTGATAATTGTCTCATAAAATAACTCAAAATACCTCTAACTGTTGTAAAATAACATTATGATATTATAAGTTGGTCTCATATAGACCTTTGCTGTGTTTTATGAAGCCCTCCCAATTTCCTGCAGTGTAAGGTAGGCTAAAGGTAAGGCCACAGTGCAGCATATTTGTAACTTTTTTGGAATTGTAATGTTTGGAACAGCAGGGCAAACTTGTTAGATATACTTACACAATAGCCTGCAATTTCACATTTGAGTGCAAGAAAATGTGTTGTGAAACTATGAAAGTACAATTATTTGGTGCCTCCACCTGGAAATTTGATGAACAGCAAACAATGAACATAGGCACTTCTGCACATATCCTATATATATTACCCCCATCTGTAAACTTTATATAGCCTATTTGAAAATGTGAGTAGTGTTTGGCAATCCAAATGTGCACATTGAGACACATTTCTGTACATGTGCACAGCCCTCTCTGTGTAATGTGAGTAGAGAGTGATGCACACTTGCAAAACTTGCTCTGTAAATCTAACACTGATGCACATTTTACACAAATTGCATATGCTATAATCTCAGGTATTTTCACATTTGTATATGCTGTAAATTCATATGTCTTTATTAATATATTTTTCGCAATATATTGTAATTATCATTAAGTCTTATACCCTCTATTTGCTCTATTCCAGCCATTGCAAGCCTATATCTTAATCTTTGCCGCTGTAACAACGCAAATTCACTTCGGTAATCGTTCAAGTTTCCATCTGATCTCATGTAACTTCCTAGAGGAGAAAAGCTGTTATGGTAAGGCTTAGCAAGACCTTTCTAAGTGTACTATGCCTATCAGTGTGGCAGTGAGCGGGTTAAAAGAAAACTGTAGCGGGTTTTAGACAGTGCGACCATCCTATCAGTGCGCTACAGTGCAGTCCCAGCCCACCGCCTCCTCTCTCAGCCTGTCCGGAGAGAGCCGGGGCTTGTGTGCGGGTGTTTGTCATTCTGGCAGGACGCTCTCCCATGAGAAACAGCCCGCTTTCGCCACGACTTGTTGCTTCCTTTCGGGGTGTAGTATTTGTTTAACAGCGCGTGTGGATATTTTAACTAAAACCGGAGGAGTTTTTTTTTTTTTTTTGCCGTACGCACCCCGCATGTTGCAAATCCCCCCCGGCGAAAACAGAAGCGCAAAGCACCGGGAGACTCAACAGCACGGTAGGATACTCTGAATACTGACTATACTCTCACGTGAAACGCGAGAGTGAAACCTCTGTTTTGTCCCCTGTCTTGTTTTTTCTCCATTTTCCTGAGATTCAGTGAACCATCGTAGACAAATTTGCGGCTGGAGCGTGCGTTTATGTGTCCTGGAGTCGCGAGAAAAAAGCTGGATTTGGGTGTTGTGAAATGTTTGAAGTGTGTCGTTTGGGTCCATATGCATCTCCGTTGTTGGGCTACAGTGCGTCAGTCCGAGAGGTTTGGCTGGAAGTGGGGAAGACGGATGTCAAAATGACTTTGCCGTGTTTTTTCCCCCTCATTTGCATTCTCTGGACAAAACGGAGATTGTTACATAGATAGTAGCGTAAGCAGTGATGTAGTGGTAAATAAAAAGCTATGACCTCCAGTCGGTGATCATCATAAGGCAACCAGCCACCAGTAGGCTATAAGAAAGTCAAGTGTGCTTTCAGAAAAACATTCATTCAAGTGTTTTTTTTTATAACTTGCATCAGGTTGGCACTAATTAGTACTTTCCTTTACTTATTATTTAATAATTTCCCTTAAAAGACCCAATCCTAATATAACTTCCCTCAGTTTGACACTACTTACTATCATGTATACAGTGATACTAACATTAAGATTTATGTCAGTGTAAAAGGACAAAGTGAAAGTAGGTGGGTTTACTGCCACTACATCCCTGAATCTAGTATTTTCAGTCTCTGTTTCTAATTTATTTATCATTTTGCTTACAGCCAGAATGACATTGGTTTAAATATTGAATGAGGACGGTATCTGCTTTATATCTGCGTTTGCATTTTCCCAAAACAAACCAAGTGCTAGGAATCAGAATAACTGATTTATACATATGGCTCATATAGACACATACATGCTACTTTGAGCCATTTTATTGTCAGTGTTGTGTTGGGGAAATAGAAATAGTTTCCAATTCTCATTTCAACTCATGATTGTGTTGGACATCTGGGTTGATGGAATGATGAAAACAGGAGCGGACTCAGACTGACTGAATGGTTTGTTCACCTAATTTACCTTGAGACCCAGCAGTGTAGCCTTGAGCAAGCGCCGTCATATCGGCATGTTAAAAAGCCCAGCTGTGAAAAAGGACCCTTGGGGGGGTCCCCTGACAGACAGAAACACGCCAAGGAATACGTGTCTAAAAGCCTTGTCAAGCATGTGTGTAACTGGCTGGGAGACCTCTGCCTGTTGTTATTATTATTATTATTAGAAGCAATGTAGTTATTAACTGTCTCTTGACTGATTCCTGGTAATTGCTGCCTATTAGCTTTAATTAAAGGGACAGGGGGATGCCTTGCCTTGTGCTGCGTACCTGCCCGTCGCCCAAGGTCTCTCCGTCTCTCTCACACCCCATAATCATAAACTTAACATGAAAGAAGGCAGAAGAAGCGCTTCGTCATCACCTGCGTTATTCCAAAACCGCTTGCCTGGGGAGTCATTATGAAGTGGTTCTTGGTCGACTCTCTTGTTTGTATGAAGGTTAAATACATTCAATATTTGTTCTGACCAAGGCATATATGATTTGAGGGGGATTGAGGGTAGTCTCATCCTTACTGGCACAAATATTCCAATGCATCCCCCATGTATACTGTATATTTTATGGATAAAATGAGGGGGAAATGATGCACTAGTTGCCCACCGTCGCCTTTATAAATTTGGACAGAGTTTGACCTGTTGGACTAATTAGGAGTGCTGGTTTCGGATTGAAGGTCAGGTCTTATTCTTCATATTCTTCTTCCGAACAACTGTACTTTGACACAAACAATAAATATTTGCCCAGAACTCACAATTTGATGTCAGTATAATGTCAGGTTTGATTTTGATGGCATTTCTTCTGGCCTTGTTCTACTGGGTGAGGGTTTCATCATGTGTGTGAATATTGTTCCCCCTCAAATCCCACCAGATGCACTCCTATTCTAAGACAAAATGCTTCCTCTCTAATCAAAGATGTCTGTTACTTTTCTGCTTTACTTGTTCATCTGTAGACGCGGTTTTCCTTCAAGTCGTTGACCCTCACCTCCCTGAAATTTTTGGAATCTAATAAGAGGAAAGCTAATTTTATCTGATTAAAGTACATCAAACAGATACATTTTAGAAAGAACAGAGATTGAGATGAAGGGATTTGAAGGAGGAAATCTTACTTCCACCACTTAACACACTGCTCATTTATCCTTCCCTGGTTCCTAGCACTGTCTTGCTTTCTCTTGCACTTCAATACACTTGCCAGTTGCTATGATGCTAATGTCCTTTAATTCACTTGTTCTGATGTCACTCTGATTAAAGAGCACCAGCTAGATGTAGATCGTCAATGGATGGAAGAAGCATTTTTGGAGTCTTAGTTCCAGTTGTTCAAGGCGCAGCTTGGTCCAGCTGTCAACTTTTATTTTGAAGAGAGACACAAGACCCTGCTTGTGTCCGCACAGACTGCCCTAGATGTCTCACCTGCCTGTCAACGCTCTCCATTGGTGCAGACACACACACACACACACCGAGCTGATCCTCTTGCTGGCTAAATTCCTTTAGACCCAAACACCAATGTTGAGGGCAGATGCAGGAAGAAAGCACACAGGGTTGCGTAGGATTCAAATGGAGAACATTCAGTGCTATAATATAGCAGTAAATACCACTCCATGTATAATAATCAATACTCACCAATTTCTTTTTCATATTTATTAGTCTTTTCTGTTTCTAACCAGCCCTTTTTTAAGTCATTATACGATCTTGACAGCTGTGGGAGCCAGACTAATGACTTCATCAGGGTTTCCCTCAGCACTCTGCTATTCTGAGCTCTTTGGACTCTGGAGTTATTCTTTCTTCCCCCCCCCCCCTTTTTTTTTTTTCTACCCCGTCCTCCCAGCCACCCCTGACCCGACGGGTTGTCATGCTCATGTTTCGCCCCTCACTCATGTTGAGGTGCCACAGAGCACATTGGTCACATACGCCGCGTGTCTTTTGCTCAGCATTGGACGGGGAAAAACAGGCTTGTGTTATATATCACTTGGTGCTCAAATGCAAGCACATCCATTTTGCGGCAGAATATTTTTTAGGGGTTGTGGTTCAGTAGAAACGAAGGGGCATGTATGTATTTGTTTGCATGTGTGTGTATGTTTTTTGAATGTAAAACTAGTTAAGATTAAGTGTTATACAACTATAGTTATTATTTCTCAAACAAATTTAAAAGTAAGAGATCTGGGACATGTCTGTTATGTCATCTAAAACGCTTTGGAGCTGCTTCAGTGACAATGAATCGGAGGCCGACTTTATGGGCACTGTAACCGTACAAGGGTACGTTTTATGATTAAGGCACCACTGTGAAATGAATTTCATTAAGGTACATCTGAAACATTTTACACACAGGCAACATGATGGCACCACAGATTTGAGAGTCTTGATTTACTGTCTTCAAGCTTCAGGAGGGAGTTGTACACAAACTTTTAAATAGATAATTGACTCAATTCTTGTGGCAATATGTAACTGTTGTTGAAATATGAGTTTGAGATTCACGGATTACATGTTATCGGTTTATAGTAATATGATAAAAGGTAATCTGTTGCAGTGACAGGAACAAAATCATCAGAAAACCTTTTTATTATGAGATTGTAATCATTTGCAAAATTGTTGACCTCTTAAAACTAGTTAATACTGTTTTCATTAAAATTACAGTTTATACACTGGAGTAAATTGTGAGCCATACTGCACCTTTTACCTATTTCTGAAACTATTGAACCCAAAAGTTACTGAAAATAATACAATTACATTCCATTCTTTAGTTTGAGCAGATTATGTTCCTGATAACAATTTGATAACATTTACACTTCAGGCATTATCATTATTATTATTAGCTTTAATTAAAGGCACAGGGGATGCCTTGCCTTGTAAATAGGTAATCAGTAACCTGTAACAGATTACATCTTGACAGTAAATTTCCCAACCCTGCTATTGGAGAAGCCATACACCTTTGGTTAAAATAAGATAAACTCACCTTTAGTCACAACCTGCACAACTTCACATCAACCAGTAGGAAGATCCTAATGATTGTACTCTCATAGCACTGACTCTCAGATCTCTCTCTCTCACACACACACACACACACACACACACACACTCTCACACACACACTCTCACACATGCACATTAAAGCCTAGTAGTACCATTATTTCACCCTGGCTCATGTAAAATTTCTTTAAATCGGGGGGGCTGGAGCTGGAGCTGGGCACTGTTCCAGCAACAGCCCCCCACGACAGTGCATTACCTGTGAAATACAATTCAACCGCTTTTGAAGTGTGTCAAGCATATCATGGCACAAAGCCACAGACACGCTGTTTTTTTTCCCCCTGCTATGCTAAAATAGCCCACAGAAACGCATTTTCACATCGCAGTCTCCTGTGAGTATTTTGTAACTCGATCCGAAGCATAGGGGCTGAAACTGTAGCATAACGTGAACCTTCTGTTTTTTCTCACTCTGTTGGAACCATTTTTTTTGAGCGTCTCATGCCTTCTAATCCATACAAATGCTGCCAATTCATGCCAGGTCTTATTCATGCTCCGTAAATCATATTGATCTGAAACGGACCCTGTTTGAACTGACTGTCAGGACTACAATGAGACAAGAAGGGAGAGAGGAATTTGATCGGTTTGCCAAATATTTCAATGGAGCTTAGTAAATCAGCAAAGACTATTCCCTTTCTAACTTCATCAGGCAGGTGCCATTTTTTGTTTTGCTATGTTTTACAAGACAACCCAGTCATGTATTTGTCATTTTTGCAAACTGCAAAAAAATTAAGATGATGCCGTCAGCGTTGGTTTACATTTACAATTACGGCATTTACTTGACACTCTTATCCAGAGCAACTTACAACTAATCCTAATCCATAAAATTCTAGATCACCAAAATTACAAGCAACCAACAGTAGGAAGTGCAAGATATCTGACAAATATCCCTGTTTATCTACAATAATCATATATGAAGTGCTGCCTAAAATAAAGATAAGAGCTAATGAGAAAAAATGGGAAAGTGTTTTTTTAATGTTCTGAGGAATCAAAGTGGAAAAGCCTACTTTTTTGAGGAGAAGTTGAGAAGACTAATTTTTGTCATAAATGTTTTTGCATCCCACATGTCACCAGTGTATTTCCTCAGTTTTACAACTTAAGAGGTATTTTTGCTGACTGTACATTCATGCTGGGACACACAGTTCTGAGTGTTCCTCTCTCAAACCACCCAGTTTTCTCATATAGTCTCCTTTTTTCTCTCCTCTCCCTGGGCTCCCTCTGCTCTGAATGGAACAAGCTCTCATGCTCACTCAATTTCTGAGGGCTAGTCATGTTTTGGTGTGTAAAAAGATGGTTCACTCTAAAAATTCACTTACCTTTCTCTCTCTCTCTCTCTCTCACTCTCACCCTCTCTTGCCAGCCCTTCTCCTTCATCCTCTCACTTTCCTTCTCCCCTTTTTTTTCACTCCTCCTTTGCCACTATTTTCTCGCTCTCTAATCTTTCCCCCCTTCTTCCAAGTTGTGCTCATCCTGTATGTCATTTCATTGTATCTTCCAGGAGTCCAGACTTTTCCACTGATGGCTATGGTGCCACCAACACATGCACACATTAGTTTCAGGAAGTGTTTCTCCACAAATCCAAAAGCAAGTTGTCCACATCACCTCTGGCTCATTATGAGGTTCTGAACAGGGCTCTCTTCATTTTAAAATGGATTAGCCTTAATCAGAAATCAGTGACATTGTTTAATAGCTTTTGAAAGCACACAACATTGCTTTAGTATTTTTAGGAGGAAATTATGAATCTAAATTTCATGGTCTTGACTGGGTTTTTGATCACACAGGAGTGACAAACAAACATCAGTGGTACTATTGGGGAAAAGAAGTTGCAATAATTTTTTCAGGGATTATGTTACTTTGCAGCTCACACCCACACCACCCTCCCTGCATCAGTTGTGTTCTCATCAGTCAAACAGACCCTGACCTCCTCTCCCTTTCTCCCTTCCCCCAGAGGAGTGACCGAGCGCCCGCCCAGCCCGCTCGGAGAGGACCATGGCCCTGAGCGATGCTAGCGGCGACCCTCTGGCCCTCAGCAATGGAGGGCACCATCCTCTCAGCGCCAGTGGAAACGCCGCTTCAACCACCAGTACACCAGTCAGCGGAGGCCAGGACCCCGTCAGTGCTGCCCCTAGTGGTGACTGCCTTACCGCAGACGGAGAAGGAGACGTTACAGTCAAGGATGCAGCTTCTAGAGCGCAGCAGAAGCAACAGAGGTCGCGGTCGCCACATGTTGTCCAGAGAACCAACCGACCGAACCAAAATGGCGGAGTGGCCAAACGCAACGGCTCCCTGAGAAACCTCCCCCCATCCTCCTCCACCTCTTCCTCCTCTCCCTCCCCTGCTGTCACAGACTCCCAGAGGTTGGCCAAGCACCACCTTCCCTCCACCCTCCCCCCATCCTCTTCCTCCCCTCCTCTTCAGCCCCCTCCGCTGTGCTGCCAGCACTGCCACTTCCACCCCGCTCTGTGCTGCCCCGGGGGCCAGCAGGAGTGCCATCTCTTCCAGAGTCCAGGCCCAGGTCCAGGCCCAGGCCCAGGTCCCGGCCCGGTCCCCCACCCTGGAGCCCCTTCATCTTGCCCCTGCTGCCACCCTGCCTGCACCAATCCTCACCCCCATCCTCCTCCTCTTCCCCCTCATCCTTCCTCCCCTCTCTGTCTGCACCACCACCATCACCACCGCTGGCAGGAGCACCTCCAGAGCCAGACACATGGACCTGGACTCAGGTATGGGGGGGAGAAGAGGGTGCAATTATATCTTGACAGCTAATACTGCTTAGTGACATTAAAATATCAGTTGTTCTCAACCTGGGGTCGGGTATATTTCTACTATAAAATATATAATTTTTAGTTAATTTTTGCTTTCTTCTTGTGAAATACTTAATAGTTGTCAGCCTTTAGGCCTCCTTTGATATAATGAAACAACCTGGAAAGGGGAAATCATTCTTTGCAACGGTGACGGGGGGTCGCATGTAGGCATCACTTCATTTTAAGGGGTCACAAGCCAAAAAGGTTGAGAATCACTGCTCTAGATGAAAGCATTACCCAGCATCTGTTTGTCAAGCGTGGGGTGCTTTGGCTTATTTTTCTGGTATCTTACTGATAAATAACATCAACAAAACATTGAACTTTGCTGAATAATAGTGGGTATAATGGCTTTTGAGAACAATTAGTGTGTTTGTGTTGTGTAGGGGAGGGTGGTTTGTCCAAGTTTGTATATATTTGTGTGTATATGTGTGTGTGCATACGCTTGTGAGAGTAAATCTGAATGCTTGCGTGCTTTGAATGTGTGTGTGCTTGTGTGTGTATTGACCCCAGGCAGATCCCCAGTCTTGGCAACAGAGGGTCTCTCACAGCCCTCCACGGCCCCCATAAGCCCCCCTCCCCATGCCCCCATGCTTAATAACATGTCACATCCATGTTTAGGGATCATGTTAGGCCTGTAATGCAGTGAGAGGTGGATACGGCTGTTAGGGGCCATGATACGTGTGCAATATTTTGCAGCAATGCAGGAGGGTAATTTTACCAACAACTATTTCCAAATAGAGGCCTGTCACGGAATGTTTGGATAGTCGTTACCAATGGTTACAAGGGTCGCACCACCATGTTGGAAGAATGACAACAAATGAAAGACCGTAACGTTATTTCCTGCCCCTGCCTGACAATACAAAGAAATGCCCAAGTTTTGTGTTGTGCCAAGGTGTTCAAATGATGCTGTAAAAAGGGGCCAAAAGATTATTTAAAGGAATAATCTGTGACATTTTCACATAAATGAATGTCTGTTTTGTTACTGTCTATCCCTGAATGATATAACACAATCATGATTCAACCTATAGTCAGTTCATGAAAGCTTTTTCATTTGATGTTCAAAACATCCGGTGTTGGGTAGCTGTTTGCTGGGAAAAGCCTCTAGCGCACAGTTTATGACAGCTGCAACAACAGTTCAGAAAAAAATAGAAGAAGAACTGGGTAGTTAGCATGAGCAGCGATAGCCACCATGGCTAAACAGACAGAGAAAAGAGAAGCAACTACAGAAACTCAAACATCATCAACACAAAATCAAAAAAGAAAAAGACATAACAGTACTGGACACAAGCAAGCAATTACTGCTTATCACCTAAGGTGTCGCCAAAAAAACAACAACACAGAGAACTTGAGGATTACCACACTTATAACAATTGGGAACCACTCTCCAAACATTCTGTGGCAGGCCTCTAGTGTTCCCTCAAGTAAATAAAATTGTCTTCTTTGATCTCTGATTTAGTTGTCTGGAGCACAGGATGGGCGTGTGTAGCTCAATGGGTGGTTCATAGCACTAACACTGCCTGGGTTAGGGGATCCGTTCTCCTTAAACCTCCTCAGACTGGGTTAGGGTTAGAAAGACCAGGATCCAAATGAGGAACTGAATCTCTCACCTTGGGACCCAGGTTCCTGAAAACATGTTAGGCTCCTCATGTGGAGATCTATCAGAAGTCGAGCTGTGACTCAGCTCAGGTCTTGACCCATAATTGCCCTCACAACCTCCTTCAAGCACACTGGTCCTGAATAGTTGGTGCTGACCGTGACGTTGGTGCTTAATTCAAGAAATACACCGGGGATAGTGTTTTCCACACCTTTTTGTTAACTTTGTACTTGTTTTTTTTTTTGTTGTTTTTTTTTTTTTGGAAAGATTGTGTTTCAAAGATTGTGGTTGGTGTTTAGCAGACCCAGCTGGTTGTTGGGTTAGAAATGGCCTAAGTTTATCCACAAGATGAGAGAGGAATGTTGGAATTTAAATAGAAACCTGCATGCACACACACACACACACACACACACACACACGTGACGGCCATGCCTTCTCCAGTCAAGGCAGAATGTTAGCATTGAACTCATTTGTTGGCAAACTTCTCTTTTTTTTTTCCTCGGGCGATCCATATTTAGCAAGTTGGTTCTTTCCCTTTTACACCAAAACCACAGGCCTTCTACCGCATTTGAAACTGGAACCATTTAATGCCTTGCATAATCATTTGCGTAATCCTATATTTACCGTCTCCACAGAGAAGGGGAGGGGGGAGTGAAAACTTCGCAGATGTAATTATTTACTCATGTCAGCTCCTCTTTATGGTAGCTCATTGCGGGGAATTTGATTTGTATGAAACTGTATTTTTTGCTTACTTCTTAGCGTGGAAATTTCCTTACCCAAATTGAGTTAGATCTCCCCTCATAACTTTCATTAGCAAGAGGCGCAGTGTGGGTGGCGTTGAAAGATGAGGTTTGTGTATCCGCATTGGTGCGTACACCAAACCTGGCCTGCACACATTATACCCTGGGTGGGCAGAGAGAGGCACAACAGGGTTTTGTTGCAGGCATTTAGATGCATTCACTGGCATCTGTGGCTCTCTGCTCCCCTTGCTCTCCATTACTTTCATTTTTTTTCTTTCTCGCTCCCTTTCTCTTACTCTTTTCTCTCACTCTGTTACCTCTTCCCTCACATTTTTCACCCTCTCTCTCTTTCTCTTTCTCTCTCCCTCCTCCATCTCTCTCTCTTCTCCCTCCTTCATCTCTCGTTCCACATCAGAATGGAGAGCAGATGTGGCGTGGGACGTATGTGCCTCTAATGTTGAACCAGGCTCTTATTTACCAAACAGGTCCCTCTTGTTCGGCGATGACAGGTTTGAATTACAGGGCCTGGGTTTGCTCCAAGATCGCATCCCAAACTCCCCCCTTTCCTGTACAGTGGTGTGTGTGTGTGTGTGTGTGTGTGTGTGTGTGTGTGTTTGTGTGTCAGAGATGGCGAGATTAGAAGGAGGAAACGATATACCTGCCTCAGTTATGTAGTGTTACCCTGAACCCAGACATTAACAAAAAAAAGAAAGAATACTTCAGGTCTCTCCTCTGTCTTTTACCTCAATATTCTCCACCCCTATATTGGAGACCGTTGGAGTTTTGGTGGTAGTTAAATATAACTTCTACACTTACACACACACACACACACACACACACAAACCTACATATATGGTTAATGCCCTGGGTAATTTGAGGGTACGCAGTCAGACAAGATGGTGTCAAATATCGGAGTTTGATCTCCTTCAGGGCTGTGATCTGCCAGATTAGGCAAGGGATTACGTCTATGATCACAGCACACGTACGTCTCACACACACACACACACACACACACACACACACACACACACACACACACACACACACACACACTTACACACCCCAATAAGTCGTAACACTAGATCTTTGGGAGAGACCTCTTTATGTGGGTTTCACAACAGGGGATTTTTATGCTCCTGTTCTCAGCTTCACAAAGCATTAATCCATTTACCAAGATTAGCCTACACTTTGTTTCCTAATATTTCTATTTTGAGAACGATCAAAAGCCTTCGGGTCTTTATCCTCATATGAAATAAACAGAATCGTATGTTTTGGAAAGGGTGACGCACAACTCAGCAGTTCTGTTGCGAAAAAAAAAAAAAAAAACGTATTCAGCCGTCCATCGTTTATCTGTGTCTCTTTTTTTTCTACGTGGGTCTGTTAAAAGCATTAGGATCATGTCTGCGTCTCTGCCGTAAGATTATCTTTCACAGCGATTTTATGTCTATTATTTAAGATCGGACGGAAACAGCGTGTCCTTGGGAAGTCAGCTGTTTGGCCCAGGTCGGCTCAGTCTGTGCCAGCAGGTTTACAGGCTTCAGGTGAAAGCCTTTAACTGCTGTGGCTAGAGCCCACTTCCCCAAAGCTGTGGCCCATTCTTTGAAAAGATATACTTTGGTTCTTACCAGTAAATGTGGGTAAATTTTGGTTGTGGCTGGTATGTTTGTCTGCTCTACCAGACACTTGGGCCGGTCAGTCTCTAGACTACATTAAAAGGAAAGTTGGTTGGTAAAATAATGAAAGTAGTTTTGGAATCCAGCAGCCAAGATTGACTAATGGATGAGAAAGTTTGTTTTCTGCCAAGTTTTCTTGCCCAAGATTTTTCTTACAGGGTGCTGTACGGGTTTGATTGGTGATATCAATTTCGACGCTTGAAGTTCGCAACATTTGATGTATGGTGCCGTTGAGCAAGCCCTCCAGTATCCAATCCAAAAGCATTAATCTGGAATTGTGGGAGGGTTTTAAGTTTACACCCTTGAACCAGCACTGTTGTTTTAAAGACCCCATGAAATGCCATCTCATTCAAAAGTCTAAACCAATGGAATATGAGTTGGGGAGAAAAAGGAAATTTCATTTGATGGGAGGGGTGGGGAGAGGATGAATTGTTAAAAAATCAGATGGTTATATTTGTTAGAAACATACATTTACGCCTACTAGTGCAGCATGAGGTCACCACCAAAGATACTGTGTTTTCCAGGAAGTAAAAGTAATGGGAGTTCAGTTTCATGGGGACTTTAAGGCTGTTCTGAGGTGGTTTTAAGTGCACACTTGAAGTAGAAGGGGTCCAGAATCGGAACTGTGTTAGGAGTGAATAAACTAAACGCAGGTACTATGTGTTGCTTGAGGGCACCTGAGGTACAGCTGCTCTCTTTGCCTAGCTAACCTGCTTCTACCTGCACCGATGACACCGTCCCTGACCCCGCAAGGGCTCAACGGCCCCCAAAGAGCTCGCTGACACTCAACCATCCGGGGTCACGTCAAGTTTTTAACCTCCCCCGTTCACACTCTGCTCACCCGGAGCGAAGCGTTTTCGCCCTCCTCGCCGACGCTTCTCGCGAGCGTTCTTGTTGTTTTTAGCAGCCGCAAGTTTGGATTAGTTTCGTGCCTTCTCGGGATAGCAAGAATTCCTGTCTCTCGCTCTCTCTCTGTGACGTTTTCTCAAGAAAGGTCGGCTTTTATTTGAATTTTGTCTTGTCTTGTCTTTTTTTTGTGAGGCAGGTGGTTTGGTTGCCATAGTACATGGGAAAAACTGTATGAAAACATGACAAATCACAGTACTGAGCAGTTCATTGTGTAATTTAACAACCTTTTATCAGTTGGACAGGCTGGAAATTTGTTGTGGACCATATGTGTCTGCACAGTGTTGGAAAAAACGACTTTGTGCTTCATGCCAAAATATCATACCTCAGATATGTCTTTTTTCTTTCTTTCTTTCTTTCTTTCTTGCTTTCTTGCTTTTTGCTTACTGCATTTCTTTCTTTTTCTTTTTGTCTTTCTGTCTTTCTTTCTTAGTCTCTCTCTCTCTCTCTCTCTCCCTCTCTCTCTCCCTCTCTCTTCGCCTCTCTCTCTGTCTGTCAGACAGCTGCAAGCCTCGACCGGCAAGGGATAGTCTGAAAATGATCTTTGTGCTCTGGATTTCAGGGTGTCAGCTTGACAAGGCTTTGCACATTATCAAGAATAACAACTGTTTGCAAGGCCTTTGGGCGGGTATCTTCCTTGGTTTCTCAATCGTCTGGTTTCCACTTGTGGACCAAATAAAGCCTACTGGTGGTTGCTCATCTGTGTTGCTGGAATGCTCCTCAGGACAACATTTCTGGATTCTTTATTTATTTATTTATTCATTTATTTATTTTACACAAGAGATAATTGTCTGCTTTGTTTTAGTTTCACATGAATGAACAGTGGTTTCTGTTCCCGGTCATGAACATGTGGAGTTGGTCAACACCTTGAAAAGCTTTACTTGGAACCCCCACTGTAGAGAAATTGGCTAGTTTACTAGTTTAATAAGTTACTTTTATTTTATTAGGTTTAGGTTTTTATTAGGGATGCACATGGATCAACATTTGTGTAAACAGGCCAGTGTTAAGGAGCTGGCAATTATCAACCGCAGATCCTGGGAGGTCTGCACATTTAATTGGAAAAATATTCAAATCGCAATTTCCAAATTTCAACAGGTGGCAATTTATTTCTTTTAGGGAAAGCTGTTTCAGGCGGCTTCAAAAATGAGATATTCTTTCACATTGCAGCATGTTGAGAGTGCATCTTAATCATTAGCATCTCCATACCCCTTTCACACACATGGCCCGGTAATGTTACAGTGTGCTGCTTTGGTTCATCCTGTTTTGGAAGCAATTCATATCAAGCCCTGTACACAGGAATGTGCTATGGTCTGTCACATTATAGTGTCATCAAAAACAGATGTGTTTACAGTCTGTTAGATATAGTGGAGGACATTACTTTCCAGACATGGAGTGACATGGTTATGCACTGAGCTTTTAGCCTATATCAAGCTGGAGCAGAGGTTGATTGAGCTCTGAACCCTCATCTTGATTACGGGTCAGTCTGTGGATCAACCTATGTATTTTCCGGGTCACTAGTCCAAGAAAAAGGAGTTTTCAAACATTTTGCTGCATCCACAGGTCTCAATTCATATCGCATCTATGATGATATGTAACAAATTTCAGAGAAATCTGATACATTTCTATCTTATCTGAAATATTCAGCAAACCATTTGGGGTGTCATGCACCTGTAGTCCCTTCGCCTCATGTTAAAAACAACTGAAAGGATTAAAGTTGAACCCTTATGATAGAACTGCAGATAGTGTGACTGCAAAAGGCTGAGTGTGCAAGATAATGATTTCACCCTCTACACAGATACAGCCAGAACCTTGTCATGACAGATACACACACACACACACACACACACACACACACACACACACACACACACACACACACACAGGTCTGTATTCTTTAAATGTCTGGGTTGAGGGCAAAACTACAAGTGTGAAGCAGGTATAGCGTTTCCTCCTAATCTCACTATCTCTTATATATACAGTACACACACACACACACACACACACACACACACACACACACACACACACACACACACACACACACACACACACACACACACACACATCTATTTTGAACCCCTCAGGCAGTGAAAGGTTGCTATGTTGAACAGTGTTTTCACCTCATGCATACCTCTACACAGGACCAACAGAAACAGGCCAAAAAGAGCCTTTCTTCCCTCGGGGGATCATTCATCACCTGCTTTGACACTTAGAAATACATTTACATTTACATTTGAGGTCTTTAGCTGACGCTCGTATCCAGACAACTTACAGTGAGCGCAGCTGTAGAATAAGCGGTAACACTTTATTTGGATAGTCCAATGTTGATACTTGCCTAACAAAGTGTTACCTGCCTATTTGGTGCATCTCCACAGACTACGTAACCCTAAACCTGACCTCAGCCTCACCCTAACCCAAACCCTAACCATTGTCCCATTTTTAAACCTAAATCCAACCATAACCTTCTAACATTAACCCCAACCCAAAGATTATCCCTAGCCCAGACATTGAATATCTATAGACTACTTTTCACACAATTATGACACTTTTTAATAAGACATTATAGTCACTTGATAGTTGAGTATTGGACTGAAAAAGCTTAAATTCCTAGATCATCACCATGACAGTTAGGCTAACCAATAGTAAAGAGTGTAAGGGTCTGAACCATAGAGCCCTAACAATATTTATTTAACTATTGAGTGATCACAGGAGAGAGAAGTGCAAGGAAAAGAAATTAGAGATATAATAGCTGAGGAGATTTTCTTTTTTTTGTTGGTAAAAATACGAGCAGATAGAGGAGAAAGATATGGGAAGGTGGAGAGGGGGATGTGAGGTACTTCTAGAAGAGACACCTCTGCCAGTTGTAAAAAGGTGGATGATATGGGACCCCGCGGGCCCCTTTACACTGGCAGTTAATTTGCAGGGAGAGAAACTAGCAATCTGGGTCTTTTTAAAAGCTTGTAAGCTTCCTTTTTTTCTGTTGATTCTAGCTTTTTTTTTTTTTTTTTTCTTACACTGAGAAAATCTGAGTTAATGTTCCGAGTCACATGTTGTTAAACGCTCAACTAGAATGAGAAGAGTGCATGTTAAAAGAGGGTGTGTGTGTGTATATATATGGATGTGTATACTCTGCGGCTCTTGGGGCTTGTGTGAAGGCTCTGTGATGGACGGAGGAGGTTTACTGAGGACATCCTGCATGTTAGATCGTTTCTGTACTCTAGAAGAACACCAGGAGCTACCGTATGAGGTGAGCCTGGATGGTATGTGACGCGTGCAGACATTTTCAATAAAAAAAAAAAATCATTTTAGCGATCGTAGTGCATGCTTGTGTGAGTGCGTTTTAAGGGAAGGAGTAGAGATGTGTGTTTGTGGTTGTTCTCCCTTAGCAGACTATGTAGAGTTGAGGAGGAGTAAGAGGTGAGGGGAAGGCACCTAGGTGTTGAAACTTGCATGATGGAAAATGCTGGAGAATGTGAGTTTTCTTTGACCTGTTGTAGTGTGTGTGTGTGTGCGTGTGTGTACATATATACATGCATTTGTGTGTGTGTTCCAAAGGTATTTTGAGATATAGATGAACCAGCCACCAGCAAAATGCTGGTATATTTTGACTGTGGCAGGTAAATGTGACTTTTCAACTTTCCACTTTGCCTGATAACCAGCTATTATTGTTGTTGTTGTTTTGTTTTTTTTGTAAAACTTTTGGTCGCTTGTAAATCAGTGAGAGGGGCTCACTGGTTCTTGTGGACTTTGGATTGATCTCCGTCTGTTTATTCATTCATTTTGTTCCATCCATCCCTGTCTCTCATGCAATATTATCCCAGATACCACTGATCGGAGTTTGTCAAAACTTTGCAGAATGATGCATCTCACCACTGTGTTCCGCCATTTTCAAATTCAAAACATCTCAGACACTACTGATCAGATTTTGATGAAACTTTGGGGAATTATGTATGTCACCACTGAGTTACAGCATTCTCAAAATTATACTGATTAGCCCAAGGGGGGCCTGCTGCAATTACATGTTAAAACATGGTGACATATTTGTTACTGATTTGCATAGAGAGAGCGGCTGCATCATTCCGACAGGTTTACCGGCTTCTTTTTTGTTATTTTTCACTGTGGCTTGATGGTGAAAAGGCGGTGTGTTGCCCTGAGGGAGTCGGGGTGTGGGGGGGTAATGTGATGTCAGGTGAGGCAGCTAACTGTACTTGAGCATGATAGTCCTGTGAGTCCTAAGCTGTTTGGCCTGCTGAGACTGAAGTGTGTTGGCTGAGGCAGCGCTGAGGCCCAGGGGCAAGACAGCTAAGCAGAAAGCTGAGGGAGAGAGGCACGGGGTGAGAGGAGGTGAAGCAGATGCACCCTTTTGTGCTTCTTTCTTTCTTTCTTTCTTTCTTTCTTTCTTTCTTTCTTTCTTTCTTTCTTTCTTTCTTTCTTTCTTTCTTTCTTTCTTTCTTTCTTTCTTTCTTTCTCTCTTGACCTGACTGCTCTCCTGCTGTTCTCTCTATTTTTTCTCTATTTCTCTCCTTCCCTGCTTTCTTTCTCTTTGACTCTTTATGCTCTTATACTCTTTCTTTCCTTCTTTCTTACTTTTTCTTTCTGTCTTTCTTTCATTCGTTTTTTTCGTTCTTTCTGTCTTTCTTTCATTTGTTAGTTTCTTTCTTTCTTTCTTTCTTTCTTTCTTTCTTTCTTTCTTTCTGTCAACGCTTCGCTCCCTGTTCTTACAGTGTAGTTCTCAAGTATGAAGCAAAGCCCATAAAGATAGCCATCCCAGATCAAAGGCCCATGCTATCCCATAAAGCAGGATCAAAGCTTGATGTAAGCGCGGCGTTGTCATAACTTCACATAAGCTGGCTGAGCAGCTAGCCAGGCCTCAGCTGGATAAAGATGGCTTGCTGCTGCTGGTCGGCTAGCTGGCTGGTTAGGATTATTGTAGCACTTTGAAGGGGATAAACTACTACATGTGTCCAGACTGGGGCAAAAAAAATTATTTATGTTTGGCTCAGTTTCTTTGATGTAATTGGGGTGTGCTAAATTTAGCTTTCCGGACAAATAAAGTTCACACATCACCTTATAAATACTAATGTCTCTTTGTATTTAAATATCTAATTAGTCAAATTATTTTCTGTTTGGTTAGTTGTTAGACTAGCCAGTTTTCTGACTGGTTGTACTTCCTCGACAGTGACAGTAAGGCTGCAATGATTAGTCGACTGGCTGAAAGTTAAACTGAATTCACAAAACCCATTCTCTAACTCCAACTGGTCATTTAAAAACTAAGCAAGTAAGCATTAGATTAGGAATGTAATCAATAAAATAGTTATCAGATTAGTTTATTACCAAAATAACTTTCAGGACACACATTGTGTGTCTTCACCAGCATTCATTTTTCCCTCTCAATATCAATAATAACACTTAGAAAATTACTTCTTTGAAAAAGGATCCTGGACACAGAATGAAATAATAGTGCATGGGTCTACTTTGCCTCTTTTGTGCACATGTTAGTGTACATTTGTTCCTGTGTTGGATTATTTGATGAGGTTCTAAAAATAAAACTGAGTGGTGGAGACTGTGGGTGCCTAGAACAACCAATATTGGTGGTTGAGTGCTCATAAACACTTGTAGAGGTATGAGCATTTATCAAAATTAAAATGTTCTCCCAAAGTGAAATATTGCTTTAATGGAAAATTAAGTTCAGCCAGAGTTTAAACAGTTAACAGTATTTTAGCACTTAGTATTTAGTTTAAAGTTGTTTTAAATCAACAGTGGTCCACTTAACGTTTGGATAGAACGTGTCTGTAGTATATGCAGTAGATTTATATTTGTCATAGCATATGATTTTCTATATTTATATGTTTGTAGAACTTAACATTTAGTTTTCAGTGAATTTAAGTTATTGATGTTCTGTGTTAATGGAACATACATGCGGCATGTATGCAATAGATTTTATTTCTCATGCCATATCACATTCATATTTATGTTTGTTTGAAATGAACAGAACCGAGCAACACCCCTGTTTGAGATAAACAACCAGTTTCTTATGAATCACGTTTTTCTTTGCTCCTATTTCCTCCCCTGCACTTTGTGAACTTGCTCTTGGAATTTTCCAGGCAGCGGCCCCCACCCCCAGCACTCTCCCTTCCTCCCACAGACACACACACACACACACACACACACAAAATCTCTGTGAGGGTGTAGGGAGGACAGGTTTTGACGTAGCCATCATCATTAAGGCTACAGAAGAAGGCTCCTGGCCTCGGGGCCTCAACTGGGGCCAGGTTTCCCAAAATCATCTTGATGGTGATACCTTCTAATATCATCTTCCATGTGTTGTAGTTGATCTTAGTTCAAATATCGCTGTTGGTAAACGAGGCTGGAACAACCCACAGCCATACCAGGCATCTTTGTATCACTAGACAAACTTGAGATGTCGCAGCACTGCTCCAAAAACAAAATCTCCCAGGCAAAGAGGTTGAAAGTGGGTAGCGAGTGATGGAGAGGATGGAAACAAAGGGGAGAGAGGGTGCACCCGGAGGTGCTGTGGCCTTGGATGGCCCTGACAGAGAGAGAGAGAGAGAGAGGGTGGGGAGGTTAGGTTAGAGAGGAAGAGAGGGAGCAATGGGCAGGAGTGGTTGAGGAGTTGGAGCGAAGGTAGGGAGAGAGAGCGAGAGAGAAACATGAACAAAATGGCAGAACATGTGATTGAGAAGTACAGTTTGAGAGCAAGAGCAATATTTGAAAGACATAAAGAAGAGATGGAGGGAGAGTAAATTAAACAAAAAAGAACAAAAGAGAGAAAACAGAGACCCTGCAGCTACCATGTCCTCAGATGGCCTCGACTCAGACACAAATAGACGACAACAGAAGCAGAGATGAAAATGGATTGATGGCGTTGTTTAAGGAGGTTGTATCGGAATTAGGAAATGGTGAGGAGTGAAAATAGATCTCTCCACAAAAGACACCTGGATATCTGCCCTCTCCATCTCTGCCTTGTCTAAAAATGTATAACTAGATCAAAGTGGACTCAGAATGAAGCTGCAGGCAGTGTCTGGTTTACAACTAGATCATGTGTAAAGAAAATGGTGGATAGGCTTAAGTTTGGCTTTTATGGCTTATACATGCATACACAAATACATACTTATATTCTTTTATTTATATTCACCTCTTAAAATCAAACTGATGTTTAGGGCTTTTTAAAGATTTGTTAGTTACACATCAACTAACAGCCTGGATAAATGTATACTACAGTAGCTAACATTCACACACACAAACAAGTGAGTGAAAGAGGTTGCTTTTGCCTAGACATGCAGCCTTCTCTTTTAATGCATGGCTAAGCACTTGGCTTCACATAAACCCGTTTTGTTAAATGATGACTGACTCATCATGTTTTAATAAGGTGCCATAGCTTATCGTTGAATGGGGATCTTCACTGTTAAGGAGAAACTTCCTGGGTGCTCTTCATGATTTAAGATGAATGATGTTGTTTTTGGGAGATGGGATTCTGGGTTGGGCTGAGCCAAATATTTCTCCTAGCATGTTTGGCACCAAATTGGAGTGAAAGGATGTGGAAGAGAGGTCTGGGCAAGCAGGATACCATACAGTTCACTGTCGGTCTCAGAGGCATTGATTAGCACAGTTTGGCCATTGCGGTTTTCTATAACTGTGGCCATGTTTGCTCAACAGTCCTGCTCCATGGCCGTTGCTAAGCAGGCCGTTGTGGCTGCAGCACCTCTTTTTTAGCTAGCAGTGCTAAACAGGTGCTGGTTGTGCCTAATATTTTTGCTAAGTGACTATTTAAAACTTGTTTGAAACTCGGCACTATTTTGCTAATAGTTTGGGGGGGAATTCACTTATAGTGCTTGGCACTTTGAACGCTAAAATAATGCCAAGCTCTCAGGAGGCGGTTGGAGGGTGAAGCAGCAGCTGAAAACCATTGGTTCCACCTCTGGAGGTCTGTTAGGGAAGCCTGCTATTCTCACTGGCTTCACACATACATATTTCAAGCTGGCTTGTGTACAGTTGCACTCAGTCGAGTGGAGGGAGGTTGGCAGGCTAAGAAGGATTTCAGGTTTCAGGATTTCTGGCCAGGCACATCCCATTTATTTGGAATCGAGAATCCTGTTTGCATTCCCTGCCAGGTATTTATTTGTTAGTTTGATTTTATTTTTTAAATGTTGTCCTAATCACACTTGTGGTTACAGCAAGGACCCTTGAACCTTTACAGCATAGGATCCAAATTGAGTCAGTTTACTCTGGCCCTGAGACACAGGCACATGCAAAACTGATGATCTTGTTGTGTGGGAAACCACCACAAACCATTTTGGGCCTGCAACACATTTTTGGTCCCCACAACCATAGCTCAAGAAACATTTCATCTGTCGTGTCTGTGCCCAGCTGATAAAGATTTCAGTGATGTCAGGGGTGGTTCGGCATGAACTCCGACCTTCCAGGAGGGTCGTGGGCCAGCGGCTCCTAGCCCTTGTCTACCCATGGCTCTGGGTCTGTGAGCTGAAGCCATAAAAAGGACAGGAGCAGCCATAATAAAGACATCTCACTGACCGACAGCTTGTAACTATTGGCTACAGTGCTGAAATCCGGCCTGTGCGCCTGGAATTTGCGCACGCCCGTATTTCACCTCCAAGAATGCAGGGGGATGGCAGGTGTGGCCAGTGAAGGCCATGCTCAGCAGTGGATGTAGCCATCCAAAACCCCCCATGCACACACACACACACACACACACACACACACACACACACACGCACACACACACATTTCCATACATTTCCACTGGGGCTGCAAAATGTATCGAAGAAAATATCATTAGTGAAATATTGTCTGCTGCAATTCCCAAATTGCAAGAGGCTCCAATGTTTTTGTTGGAGGGAAAGGTGCTTCAGACAGCTTCCTTAACAAGGTATTCAGGTGCTGTGTGGGATCCCCAGCCTCCAAAACAAGTTACATGTTGGAGAAAATCTTCTTTATATGGAGCAAATCCCATCTCGCCCCAACATTTATTTTCATGTCCTCAAGTGCTAAAAAGGGTATGATGAGGTATGATGTAGAAAAACCTGTGATGTGCAAAGCAGTTTATATCACAATCACATTTCAGAAAACAAATCACTATGAGTTTTTTCTCAACATTATGCGTCCCTAATTTATACCAGGGTGGGAAATTAGGACCAGCCAGCAGACAAATGCTGGTAAATGCTGGCTTTGGTGTGACTAGTAGGTTTGCCTTCTTCACCAGCATGTGGAGATCCTGTTCTGTTCTAGTTAGCTGGTAAAATAAGTCAAAGTGGCTCGTTTTCTGCTCTGATTCCCACAACTAGGTCCTGCATTTTAATATGAAAGCATCCATATCATTACCTCTTTGATGTAGAGGCATGTAACGTCTAACATCCACACACACCTGAAAGTCAAAAATGTCTCTCTCTCTCTCTCTGTCTCTCTTTCTCTTTCTCTCTCTCTCTCAATGTCCCTGGTCTTTCTATTTTATCTGATTTCTCTCTGCTTCTCTCCCTCTCTCTATCTGTTTCTGTGTGACTCTCTCATGTGCCCCATCCATATTCTCTTTTTTGTCTTCCTCCCTGTGTTTCTACCACTTTCCATCTCTCCATCTCTCTCTTTCTGTGTTTCATGTTCTTCCCTTTCTTCTTCATGTGCCCCCTCTTTATTTCCTCCATCCATCTTTCTCCCTGACTCTCCTCTCTCACAGCCTTGACAGGAGTCAATCTCTCTCTCTCTCTCTCTCGCTCTCGCTCTCTCTCTCTCTCTCGCTCTCTCTCTCTCGCTCTCTCTCTCAACCATGCGATAATGACAGGAGAGTGTCCCCAGTTGACCTTCATTTAAACCTTGTGTTTAAACAGCACTGGCCCATTCCAGTGTTTATTAGATGCTTGTTAGAAACATGATGCCCTGTAAATCACTCTGCGCTGCCTCTAAGCCTAAAACGCCTCGGCACATCAGTCACCAACACTGATCTGTTCTTTCGGATGCAACATTTAGCCTTTAGATTTGTTTGCCTCTGAGGAAATTATCTTTAAACATTTCTCCTTCTGCTAATTGAGTAACAAAGTGTTCTCTTTATTTCCTCTGTCTTTAAACATTTCTCCTTCTGCTAATTGAGTAACAAAGTGTTCTCTTTATTTCCTCTGTCACGTTCTTGAGGTTAGAGTGGTCTGGAAAAGCTTGGTCGGAAAAACTTTGGTAACATTTGAATGCGCAAACAGTTTTACAGCTTTAAAGCACATCTTAGGACTGTTCCTGTTCTGTTGAGTGTTATGCTTATGTATTGACTTATAGCTACCATAGTATTTAGACTACTAGATTTTATTATCTGTTTACAGAAACACAAGCCTAATTTACTCCTAATTCATATTCAGGTCTATTTGTTAGACTCACTCACTCACTCACTTGCCACATGTTACTTATGATGCTGATGTGTTTTGAATTGCAGCTACTGGAGCCTTGGCCCTATTTAGATTTTATTGTCTACATATAAATATAGGCCAGTGAAAACAGTCAAACATCAGGCTTATTTATTGAACTGTTGCTATTCCTGAAACCATTAACACTGATGTAATTTTACTCCCTGAGCCCTTTGGGCCTATTTAGACTGGTACATTTTAATATGTGGATTTACCATCTTACAAATGTCATCCTAATACATACATAGGCTCATTTGGTGGATTGTTAATGTCGCTCTCAGTATTCTGCTTTAGCCTTAATCGGCCGTGTATAAATATACACACACAGGCCTACTTATTGGGCTGTCAGTGGAGTGTTTCTCTCCCTAACTAGTCTCATGATGTAATTTGGAGGGGGGCGCTCGTGGCCCCAGCCTATTTCATGGCTAGGTCGAGCCTCTAATTGTGTGCAGCGTTCCAGCGAGGCACTAATCAGGGCGAGCCGGGCCAGGCAGGCTGACGGTTGACACTAATTGCTCCTGCTCCGACTTGAAGGCCTTGTTCCTGAAATATCTGGCCGCCCGTCTGTTGGCAGTTTACCCCCTTGGCTCTGACCCCTCACCCTCAGCCCCCCTACACACCATACACACAAAAAAAAAAACACACACGCAAGCATGCGCACATTTACTCACCTGCGGGTAAACACACTGCAAAAAATATCCATCTCAGTAAGTCATCTAACCTAGTATAAGCTTTAACATCTTATTTCTATTAAAAAAGTGAAAAATCTGCCAAATGAGATGAGATGGTTTCACTTGTTTCTGTTGCAAAATCAGCTCCTTTAATGAAAGAAGTGTCATTTTCTTGATACATGTGGATTGATCTGCCTTCAAAATCACCCTTGTTTCTAGAAAATACCTAAAACAATAGAAACTTCATTGGAAACAAATGTTATCACCTCAAATTTGGCAGAATGTTTCACTTGTTTAAAGAAAAATAAGATTTTTAAAACTGGTAATTAAACTAAATTACTTCTGATGGACATTATTTTGCACTGCATTCATGCATACAGATGCATATACACACAAATGATATACATGTGTTTACACATACACACTCACATCATTTCTTCCCCATCCACACACTAACACAGACACACACACGTCACCTCTCACTGATATGCATACAAACACACACACACACACATAGCTTCTCCCCACACACACTTGGTCCCAGCTCTGCTTCTCCCTCTCTGTCCTCTGTCAGCGCAGTGCTGAGTGAGCGGCTGGCGGTCTGTGTTTACCTTATTAATTAGCCCAGTGATCCAGAAACACTCTCCCTCTGGTAAATAGAATAACACTGAAAGGTTACCCAGGGCCCAGAGAGAGAGAGAGAGAGAGAGAGAGAGAGGGAGTGAAAATAAGAGAGAGGGAAGAGTCCAGGGAGAGAGAACGAGAGGTGGAGAGGAAGGGGAGGGAAGATTGGGAGAGAGGGATAGAGGGTCAGGGAGAGAGAGAGAGAGAGACATGGCATTGTAAGTTTGCTTTCGAGCCGTCCGGAGTGGAACCGATCAGAGAGCCAGGGAGGAAACCCGACGCGGCGGGTTGTCATCCTGCTGAATTTAGAGCCTCTGTGATCATCAGTCAACGCTACCTCTCTCTCTCTAGCTAACCCCCAAACCCCCACACACCCCTCCTTCTCTCCCTTTTCCTTTCCTCTCTTCATTTATGTTTGTGTGTGAGAGAGAGAGAGAGAGATGGGGTTTTTTTTGTTTGTGTGCTTGCATATGTGTGCGGTGTGTTCTTGCGTTCTTGTGCTCATGCTGTCCTTTAATTTTTTTCTTTTACTTTGCATGTGTGTGGATGTGCCCTTGTTTTGTTTTTTGGGTTTTTTGGGGTTTACATGTTTCTGTGTCTTTCATTTAACTTCTGGTATTGACAGATTGAGCCCAGAATAAGAAGCTCAGGGACAAAAGTTGATGTTGTTTTGGCAAATTTTTGAATTCATCATCTAAAGTCGCCTTGATAATGACACCTGAGTTTTACAAGAACAGGAGAAATTATTTTAGTTAACTTGATGTAAAAGCCTTTGCGAAATAATACCTGAATGTTTCTGATCGTTGTCTAGTAAATAAGGCCAAAAACGACCGCCTCAGGTAACCTATGCATCTTCCCAACTGGCTGAAATGTATTCAGATTGGAACGTTCCAGGCCAAAATTCAAAACAGACCTTTAGCAGACAAATAGATAGGCCTGAGAGTTCTTTTATGAATCCATTCCAACTATTTCCAATAACTCGGCTCCTCCATTTTGGGCCATATCTCTGTCCTGAAGTCCGCAGTTCAAGGCCCATACATGGAAACCCAAGAGACGAGAGGAGCAGAGCAAAAAGCAATACATTACCAATACAGAATGTTCCTCCCGGCTAATCGTACTAATTTAAAGAAAGGCAGAGCCAATGTGGTTTTCATTAGGCTTTGTTGGTTTGAACCAGGTAAAAGGTCACTTTGTATGTTAATGGGAAATCTACTATAAAAAAAGAACTCAGTTATTACTATAATCTTGAATAGTTGAGAGCATGAGCAATTTTAGAATACAGAAAGTTACTTGATGACATCTGTAACATCATCAAATAACACTTTCAAGAGCTGCTGTGTAGTTGTAGATGGAGGCTGACTTTCATCTTTATGTTTACATGTATCTCTTGAATCAAAGAGCGCTCATTCGTAGTCGCTAGCTAAAATTATCCCCTCTGTGTGTCTGTGGATACTCGTATTGGGAGACTGCGTTCTCAACCTGTGCCACTTGACATCTGGCCGTCATATTAACATGTCCAGTGAAACCTTAAAAGGGATTTACTGCCTTCCCACAACTTACCCCCGTGGAGTAAAATTCCTGCCAATAGCTCCAGTTCATTTGGGCTTCGCAGTTACCATGGTAACCACTAATTATAACATTCCGTGGATTCTCCTTTGAAGGAAAAGCGGTAAAAATACGGCAGCAACCTCTTTGGTCCCTTTGGCCATATTGCTCCAATCACGACACAAGTGTCCTGTGTGCTTATGACCTGATTGGCTGCGGCAGAGGGCGACCTCTGAGCTCACTTCCTGTTTTGGGGTTTGGATTTCCTTGTTGACGTTTGGGGGGTAATTTAAGTCAGCCTTCTGTGCAGTGAAAATGATCTGCAGTGAATATGGATGCAGTGAATTAGGAATGCTGATGTGGATATGATCAGTGATGCACTAAGAAATGTATCTGAAATCCTTCCGGCTTTTAGGTAGTGCTATTAAAACAGACCGTTCATCTTCACAGATGCCTCCGTTGGCAGGGGTTTGTCTGAAAAGGACTGTTCCCCTATCTAATCTAAGGAGTGCCTGGTCCTGTCTGCTCCCTCTGCCCACCGTCTGCGGGGGAGTCGTCTATCTGACTACTAATGGCATGTGAAGACGTCACAGTCCTGAGCCTCTCTCACTCTCTACCCCGTCTCCCCTTCACCCCATCAATGCAAAAACCACATATCTCTAGCTCCGCCAAAGTCTGTCATGACTTCAAGCCTCATGTTGGGGGCAAGTAAAGAAAATTTCCCTATGGAGATCGATGAACTCTCACATTATCATTGTAAAATTGTAAATGGATATTGAACGATTGCTTTAGTGTCTGCCAAGTTGACTTTTTGGAGCTACAAGGTCTCTGCAGATGATATTAGGACATCACAGGATCTCACCTCTGGCTCTTTCTCCTCCCTCCTTTTCCTCGGCACAAACGCTAGTTCCCGCCTCCCCCTCACCCCTTTAGTTTATATCACTTATCTCCTGCGGCCCCGCTGTGATCAGGTGGCCATATCTGATTCTCCTGCTTCCTCCTCGTCCTCCTCTTCCCCTTTACCCGGGGCGTTTGCCGCTCCCGGCATTCCGGACGATCCCCCACTGCTCCCAGGAGGCTCTGATGAGAAGTCCAGATAGATCCTGAGCAGCTGAAGGCTTCATATGGCTGTGTGTGTGTGTGTGTGTGTGTGTGTGTGTGTGTGATCCCCCAATATACGGAGGCCTGATTTTAGGTTATGATGCAGAGAAGAGAGCCTTGCTAATGTATGTGCATCCGTGTGTGTGTGTATGCACATGCAGGCATAATCCAAAAAATACTAATCTGTGTGTGAGGGGAGTCTGTCTGTCCCGGTGTGTATTCAAATGTATTTATTCCCAAACCTGACCAGATTGTTATTAGCAACATTTTGGGCTTTAGTGAGGTTTACGCTCACTGAAAGCTACTTCCCGCTCAGGTTTGGTTTCAGTTCAGTCAGAAATCTGTTCAGTCAGTCACGTTAGGTCTGTGTCAAGCTCTAACCTGAATGTTTGTTTGATGTGTATGTCTTAGGGTGTCTGTCGGTGTGTGGCACATGTATATTGGAAACACACAAGAAAGCTCGCCTGACTCACCTGAAAGGGATTTGGAAAGGGGCAAAGAGAAATTTGATAAGTAAACTGGAAAGTGGTTCTGACAGCCATGTCAGTTTCAATGCAGCCAGTCGTCCCGCACACAAGGTGTGCGCTGCCGTTGGAAAAAAGAAAAGAAATCGTCTCATGAAGAAAACATGTTCACCCTCGCTCAAATGTCAGGGCAAATCTGTTTTCGATTGGCTGTTGCTTTGACTTCCAAATGTAAACCTGATTTATCTCCCTCTTTTTGTTTTTCAGCCCTGCAAGGCCCTTTCGATTCCCCAAAAGGTAAGACCTGCCAAAAAGGTTTTTCGTCTGTTGATGTTCTGGATTGCAAAAGCTCTGTCCTCCTCCTCCTCCTCCTCCTCTCTCTCTGTTTCTCTCTCATCCATCCATCACTTCTCCTGCGGAGCTGTCATTCCTCAGTAGTGAGTCATCAGTTATCGATGGCAGTCCAGAGTCTCTCTCAGTACCTGGCCTCTGTTAACCAGCACTTTGAATCCTCTCGTCTCTCTGTTACTCATGGCTCTGCAGTAACCTCTGCTCTCTCAGCCTCATCCAGGGGCCAGTTTGAGGAGGATTAAGGGTTTGCTTGGCTTTTAGAGAGGTTTGGGTGGTAACATCACCAGTGTGGTGAGTGTTGCGTAGAGATGGAGACTCTCACAGTACACAACAAAACCTGAGCCAGCTACTGCTTATCATGCAAAAGCCTCATGTAAAGAAAACATGCATTATACATTATATCTTATATTTCACATTTCCTTCCCACCTTACATTGTGATCATTTTGGATAAATTGATCCTAAATTGATTTCCCTTTTTCTCATCTCTTTGAAATACCTAATTGACCGAATGATAATCTCATGTGCCATCTGGCTCTCATTGGCTACTCCTCACTTGCTAAGTGAGAGGGAATCTGCAAAATCCAGATGGTTCGCAGTGGTTTAGTAAAGTCAGGCAATAGATAAGCATAAATGTTCTCATGAGTATCTTGCATTTATAGTTTTACTTTGTCTATGTTCAGTACTGACCAATTTATCATGGGTATTTGTCTGGTGTCACACTTTACAGTTTTAGTCATCAATATTCATTAACTATCTTAAGATTGAAGCATTCAACTGGGATCAAACTTGCTTTATAATTGAAGTTGATAGGGTGATTAAGCCATACTTGTGATACTAGATCATTATTCTCAATCTCAGAAACTTTGATTAAGATGTTAATACAGGTTTTGTTTTGTAATTGACATGTTCACTAACCTAACGGACCCTTCCTTGTCCCTAGCTATGCCGAGCTGATAGCTGATTGGCCGGTGGTGGTGCTGGGCGTGTGCACGGTGCTCATTGTGGTGTGCGCCCTGGTGGGCGTCCTGGTGCCTGACCTGCCTGATTTCTCTGACCCGTTACTGGTGAGTACAGTCATCTTAATGGTTCGATGTCATTATCCCTCCCATAACATAAAGCATCCAGTTGCCAACCTTTCCTCTTCCCAGATCAGAAACACTGAGGGTGTTTTTTTGCTCTGTGGAATGAGCCAGGAGAACCAAACAGTTTCAGTCAAGAGCTTGTCATATTTTGCACCCGTTCTACTGATCAAATGCATATTCAAAACTTTAGAAACTGAAAAGTTTTATTATTCTGAGTTTCTCTGGGTCTACTAGTTGTAAAGAACAATGTCAGTTCCATTTGGTTTTCCTTTGTAATACTGAGTAGGTGTGGTACTGTTTATGTGGTAAGAGTAATGACGACTTCCCAGCATGCTTTGAAAGTGGGCCAATAAAGCCAATAAAGTGGACTTTATAGTGCACTGTAGTCTTTTGTATTGGTACAGTGCAATTTATTCTATTATTCACGAGTAAACACATTAAACAGCAACACAGTAAACTTTCAAATTGGATAGCTAGTGTATTAAGACTAAGATAGTCAACTTGCAGCACTTGGACCAAAACTTTCTATCAACAGTTACTTCCCTCCACAAACATCAAAATAACTTGTTTTCTCTTATTGTCCCTCTTTCTTCCCACAAGGGTTTCGAGCCGCGGGGAACAGCCATTGGCCAGAGACTGGTCACATGGAACAATATGGTGAAGAACACCGGCTACAAAGCCACGCTGGCCAACTACCCCTTCAAATATGCTGATGAGCAGGCCAAAAAGTAATTACACGCACACGCGCGCACACACACACACACACACACACACACACACACACACACACACACACACACAAGCCCGACATGCTAGTTTCTTACAATGTTTTCGAAAGCAGTACAGACCCAGGAAGACGTTCTTGGGAACTCTAGAAAATTCTGGAAAATTATTTTGATAATTTGAAGAGTTTTGTCCCAAAATGAGATATCCACAATTTTGATAACTTGACACCTATTCTGACTGAAATGATTGACAACATGAAAATCAAAGTAAGTGGTCAAGTAGCAGGTTACTAGATTGAGTTTTTTTCTATTTCATTCTACAAATGTCTTTGACAGCTAAAGAATTCAGCTAGCTGGCGAAAACAGAAAAGCAAGTTTCATGCCTTGCTATAAAGAATCTGTCTATGTGAAATTAACCTGCGTCTTGTCAGAAGAGAAGAACTGTCTAGTGACTGGAAACCCTCGATACAGGATGGTCGGCCAGGCGGTGGGGGTGTGGGGGGGGTGTGGGGTGAGTAGACTGGCCTTGGAGACGGAGGTAGTGATGAGAGGGAAGGGGGAGAGATGGAGGGAGGGAAGGATACTGCTGACAGACATACTGAAATGTCTCAATCCCCTCCTGAAAGAGGAGGGGAAAGAAGTGGAGATCTATCCATCCACAGGGTCATCCTCCATCTCCTGTCATTAGAAGAGTCTGTTCAATAATCAAGAGCAGGTCTTTGCATGTTTCTGTCTGTCTGTCGTTTTGGCTACGTTCACACCACAGGCCTTCATATCTGTGTTTTTTTTGGATGACTGTGGTAGGATGTAATCCATATCGATACCAATATGAACTGACAGATGAACTGATGTCGAAAAGAAACATGTGCAGAGTAACCATAACAAAAGACAAAGCATCCATTTTTGTACCTATGCTTCATCTGTTTCAAACACATTTTATGGTATGTGCCTTCGAGTTTTGACTGAATTGAGCCGTCTCCCCAAATTCCAATCAAGTCAGTTATTTGGCTTTCTGTCCATCGTTGTGTCTCGTCCTCTATGCTAACAGCGGCTTAGCCAAACTGTCCTCGGCGCCAAAATTATGACAGTTATCTCAGGTGAATGGCGTAAGATTTGTTTACCGTCATGACAACGCTAACAAATTCTGATTGGAGCATTCAAATACAAGTCACATGCCTTGGGATATGATTTTGTGTCCCATATTCATGTGGTCCAGATCGTAATTGAAGACTTAAGACTCCATGCAGCTTTTTGCTGTTCACACTGATTAGAAAACATCAGATCTGTGTCACATGCGAGGGAAATAAACAATCTCTCGAACTTTCAGCTGCAGTGTGAACGTAGCCTTTGTCTTTCTGTCTGCGTCTCTCTTTCTGTCTCCCGCTGTGTATCCGTGGTTGTCAGGCTGCTACGTTCACACTGCAAGCCTTAGTGCTCAATTCGGATTTATTGCTCAGATCCGATTTTTTTTTGTTTGGCTGTTCACATTATTTTTTAAATGTGGCCAATATCAGATTCCAGTGTGAACTGGTCACGGTCCTGAAAGTAAACATGGAGGCTACTGATGTCAGCGTTTACGGTTTCATTTATAAGTTGATGTGCAGTGGAAGCCAGCGAATTCGTGAGCAAATGATAACGAGGATGAGGAGAAAGAGAGCCAAATTTTTAATTATGGCTTTTTGTGGAGCAATGGCTGCTACTTCTCTACGGAGGTGTGTGTGGATGCAGAGTCAGCAGAGCCTGAATGGCTTCACTGAAACAGATTTCATCCAAAATTTCACCCAAGATACTTATGAGGTCTAACACCTCATTGTCCCTCCACTGACTCCCTCCATCGCAGCTGTCTTCCATGTTTGTATTCACCGAGCGACTCCCGCCAGAGCAGAATTGTGACGAATGTCGATGTCGAATTCCAATATGACTGTTCAGACTGAGGTCGCATTGCAAAAAATCAGACCTGTATCTGATTTAGGACCACATATGAAAGTGGCCCAAATCAGAATTGAAAAGATCAGATTCCATGTGATTTGTGCTGTTCACACTGTTATGAAAAAAACAGATCTGAGTCACATATGAGCAAAAAAAAAATCAGATTTGGGCCACTTTTGCCTGCAGTCTGAACGTAGCCTTTGTCTGTCACTCTGTCTCGCTGCACGTGTCTGTCTGCAGATGTAATTGTGTGCTTATGTGCGTAATGTGTATGAGAGGCCTCTGCTGCGGCTCTCCCTGGCTGTCAGCAAGCTTCCCTGCCTCATCCCCTCTGTCTGTCAACCCCTCAGTCTCTCTCTCTGACAGCCACCTGATTACTCTGTCTTCCTGCTTCTAGGAGAGGATGTGGCCCCTAAAACACACACACACACACACACACACACACACACACACAGAGAAGACCTGTCTGCACCATAATCCTCCCTCACTCACACACACTGGCATATATACACTACACTACGCATAAGACCTGACTGCACCATAATCCTTGCAGACGAACACATACACACACACACACACACACACACACACACAATACATATACATACTTTACACACACTGCGGAGACTTGTCTGCACGCCCTCCCTCAGGCCCCCTGCTCAATCAGAGCCACTATTATGATTATTACAATAATGATAACAGTATGATAGTGGTGAGTCATTCTGCTGATTGGGGTGCAGCAATTACTGCTGCTTTGTCGCCACTGAGCTTCAGATCTGCTTCCTTCGTTTTGTGTCTGCTGAAGTCTGTTCTCTCAGCCTCAGACACAGGAATGTCTCTGTTCACCACTTGGTGATTTATGAGATCATACAACATGGAGCTTAGACATTAGGGGTTTGTATTGATTGAAACAGCAATGGTCCCTTTTCCTCCTCAAGGGGGAATTTTCATCTCAACTCTTTTTTTCTTTTACAAATCATTGACGTGACTCAACAAACTTAGAAAGTGCTGTAAAAAACAAAAAACAAAACAATAAAACATGCGAACTGCATTAACATCCATAGCTCATTAAAGACTGAGCAAAGTCCAGACACCATTCTCGACTTCCAGCAAACAAATTAACATCATAATGAGAGCAAAAATAAGTTATCTTTTTTTTTTTTTTTTTGTTTTACAAAGTCCTTGCAATTGTTTATTTTAATGTGCAAATAAACTAAGCTTAACTATTTGTATCATCATAGTTGTCATATTTCAGGTTCATTCAGAATTTCTGCTTTTTTGTTCACTTTGAGTGGAGATTCTTTTTCCATTTCCTGTTTTTATCATTTTTTCCCATCTTTTTTTAATGTTCTCTTGATCCCTTTGTGGCCGATTGAGTAAGACATGCAAATTTGTATTGTAGCGGATACCAATCTTTCTTTATTGTTTTCTAGTCACCAAGAGACTAGGTGGCCCGAGGACCACTTTGACAGAGACAAGCGCCAAGCAGAGTGGGACTTCAGTAAAGAGTTCTTCTGTGATGTGCCAGGTAAAAAAAAATTAATTTAATTCCAAGATGATGATAACGGTCACCCTTGATAGAAAAATATATTTACAGAAGTTAGAAACACATTTTAGAAGTAGAAGTGCACAAAACGTAGGCCAGATGCTGGGTAAAAAAACAATAGATGGCAAGAAGAATAACAAAAGGCTCACTGGAATAAATCATTCCCACTCTCAGCCTCCCCCCTCTCCTGTCACATCTAAGCCAGGTTTCAACATACTGTAGGTGCTGACCCAGTGTTTTCCACAAGCGCCGACTGCAGGCCAGATAGACAGTTACTGACTCCTTTCCAGCTGGATACTTTTAACAGCCATCTTTGTTTTTAATACGGGCAATTCCCCAGAATCTGATTGCTGTATTGATGTTAGGAGCCTGGAAGCACCAGAAAAACATCTCTACCCTTCATTTCACTTGATTTCAGGACTGTGCCAGTGCAGGAGAAATGAGCTTTGCTTTTGTTGTCTTTCGTCCAATCTGTCAGAGCCTTGCATGTGAAAACAAAAGTGACGCTTATCAGCCGGATGCCAGAATTGTCTTTGTCTCATATTTCTAGTAGTAGTTTTATTAATTTAGGAAATATTATATTCCAGCATCAAGTGCAGTAGTCTGTTTAGGACGCAATAACAACAAATGTCCAATGACATTAACCCAATTTTATTCTTTATGAAGGTGACAGTTATTCCAGGCTAGTATTCACATCAGCAGAGGGGAAGAACCTGTGGAGTATACAGGCCATCAAATCCATGTGCAATCTGGACAACACAAGGGTAAGTAGGAGGATTTGTTAAGTTTAAGTTTCTTAAATACTCACATGGCAGCTGACAAGTTCTGAAATACGTGAGCATCACAGTAATATTTAGTTTAAAGGGTATACATCATGAGATAAGAAAGGAAAAAAGTATAAATAGTCAATAATAGCTGGAGATGGCATAGACTTCACTGGCGGAAAATTTATCACCCTCTCTTTCCTTCTGTCTCTATATCTAATCCATCTTCCTTTCTATCCATCATCCATCTTTCTCTTTCTCTCTCTTTCTCTCTGTCTCTGTCTACTCTCTATCCATCTACGTACCTCTCTATTTATCATCCATCTCTCTCTCTCTGTCCCTTCCCAGGTGCGTTCCCACCGTGACTACTGGAGCCTTTGCCAGCGCACCAACGATGCCTCCTGCTGCCCCAGCTGGACGCTTGGTAACTACATCGCCGTCCTCACCAACAAATCCTCCTGCCAGAAGATCACCGAGCGTGACGTATCGCACACCCTAAAGATCCTACGCTCGTGCGCCAAGTACTACCACAACGGCACGCTGGGGCCCGACTGCTGGGACATGGCCATGCGGCGGAAGGACCAGCTGAAGTGTGCCAACGTGCCCCGGAAGTGCACCAAGTACAACGCCGTCTACCAGATCCTTCACTTCCTGGTGGACAAGGACTTCCTCAGTCCCAAAAACATGGACTACCCTCCGCCCGCGCTCAAGTACAGCATGCTCTTCTCCCCCACGGAGAAAGGCGAGTCCATGATGAACATTTACCTAGACAATTTCGAGAACTGGAACTCCTCAGACGGCATCACCACAGTCACGGGGATAGAGTTTGGCATCAAACACAACTTGTTCCAGGACTACCTCCTCACGGACACGGTGTACCCCGCCATCGCCATAGTGATCGTGCTGTTGGTGATGTGCGTGTACACGCGCTCAGTTTTCATCACTCTAATGACGATAATAGCCATCATCAGCTCGCTCATTGTGTCCTACTTCCTCTACCGCATGGTCTTCAACTTTGAGTTCTTCCCGTTCATGAACCTGACGGCCCTCATCATCCTGGTAGGCATTGGCGCGGACGACGCCTTCGTCCTTTGCGATGTCTGGAACTACACAAAGTTCGATAAGCCGCATGCTGAGTTGTCAGAGACGGTGAGTGTCACCTTGCAGCATGCCGCTCTCTCCATGTTTGTCACCAGCTTCACCACTGCTGCAGCTTTCTATGCCAATTATGTCAGCAACATCACCGCCATACGCTGTTTTGGTGTCTACGCGGGTACCGCCATATTGGTCAACTACATACTGATGGTGACCTGGCTCCCAGCTGTAGTGGTGCTCCATGAACGCTACCTGCCCAATGTTTTCCCCTGCTCCAAGCCTCCACACCAGCAGAGGGGCTACTGCACCAGGACGTTCTGGGCCGGCCTTTGCCAAAAAGCCAACAAATGCCTGTTCACTGTATCTGAGGCATCTAGGATCTTCTTCGAGAAGGTGCTGCCCTGCATCGTCATCAAGCTGCGCTACCTCTGGCTCTTCTGGTTCCTTGCCATCACGGTGGGCGGGGCCTATGTGGTGTGTGTCAACCCCAAGATGAAGCTCCCGTCCCTGGAGCTGGCCGAGTTTCAGGTGTTCCGCGCCTCGCACCCGTTCGAGCGCTACGACGCCGAGTACAAGAAGCTTTTCATGTTCGAGAGGGTTCATCATGGCGAGGACCTCCACATGCCTATCACCATCATCTGGGGGGTGACCCCTGTGGACAACGGGGACCCCCTGAACCCCAAAAATAAGGGCAAGCTGATGCTGGATAGCAACTTCAACATCTCTAGCCCGGCATCTCAGCTGTGGATCCTCAACTTCTGCCAGAAGCTGAGGAACCAGAGCTTTGTCTTCCAGTCGGAGGAGCAGGACTTCACCAGCTGCTTCATTGAGACATTCAAGCAGGTCGGTACTGCTTGAAACTGAAATTTATATCCGAAATATTTAAATATGTATTATATCTTTTATGCATTGATGATGTATTTTATATGGAAGGACATCTTACTAGCCCCACCAGAGTGTAAAAATAATTTCACAAATTTACATGCTGGTCTAATGCCTGAAGTCCTTACATAGTTTCTCTCTTAAAATATGCAACAGCATTTGATCAGTGTTACCAGGGACAGTAAACCTTAAACTTATCACATTTTAAACAGTGGATGGAGAACCAGGACTGCGAGGAGGCCTCCGTCTACCCCTGCTGCAGCCAGTCCACCTTCCCCTACAAGCAGGATGTCTTCGAGTTGTGCATCAAGAGAGCCATCATGGAGCTGGACAGGAGTACTAACTACCATCTGGACAGCAAGACCCCCGGGCCTCGATTCGACATTAACGACACCATCAGGGCCATCGTTTTAGAGTTCCAGAGCACCTACCTCTTCACGCTGGCCTACGAGAAGATGTTCCAGTTCTACCGTGAGGTAGGGTCTGCTGTATTTGTCATTTCATGTAATATTGGTCATTTCATGTTGCATGACTGTCTCTGTTGTACAGTATAGACTTGTGTAGGCTACTTACACTTTTACAGTACCACCTGCACATCCTCTCCCTAACTGATTTACTTTGTATGTTTCACATATTTTGATGGTTTTATCTTATTATTTTTATTTTCCTTCTTGATTTGTTTCTTTGTATCTGCTATCCATGTTTGTACTGTCTGACACTTAAACAGACTGTACATATGCCTGGCAAAATGACCACATTTATGTCTGCCATTAAGATCTAGCTGCAGAGAGAAATTGCTATTACACACATTTAAATACATATAGACTTATTATATTTTTGCAAATAGGAAGATCTGTTTATTTTCTTCTTTGAATCTTCTGACACAAAATGTGACTAGGAGACCTGTTAAGATACAGTCAGTGTCAGTGGTTCTCAATCCTGGTCCTGGTCCTTTTTTTACTTGGTAGTTGATTACATTGAACTTGTGTACCAGGTCTCATTCAGCCCCTGATGACACCAGGTGAATGTAATAAACTACCAGGTACAGTAGAAAACCAGCAGAGCTCTGGAACTGGTCTATATACATCTTACATATTATACATTTTATGCATTTTATAGATTGTAATGCCAAGTGAGGTGTTTATCATTGCGATTGTGATTCTGTTTCAGGTGGATGCCTGGATCAGTGAGGAGCTGCTCTATGCTCCAGCGGGCCTCAGCCACGGCTGGTTCGTCAGCAACCTGGAGTTTTACGACCTCCAGGACAGTCTGTCAGACGGCACACTGGTTGCCATGGCGCTGTCGGTGGCTGTGGCTTTCAGCGTCATGCTCCTGACCACCTGGAATGTCATCATCAGCCTCTATGCCATCCTGTCGATTGCCGGGACCATCTTTGTCACCGTGGGCTCCCTGGTGCTCCTGGGCTGGGAGCTTAACGTGTTGGAGTCTGTTACTATTTCTGTCGCCGTGGGGCTGTCGGTGGATTTTGCCGTCCACTACGGCGTGGCGTACCGGCTTGCCCCAGAGCCCGACCGCGAGGGGAAGGTGGTTTTCTCCCTCAGCCGCATGGGCTCTGCCATCGCTATGGCAGCGCTGACAACCTTCGTTGCTGGGGCGATGATGATGCCTTCGACTGTGTTGGCGTACACCCAGCTGGGCACGTTCATGATGCTGATCATGTGCGTTAGCTGGGCCTTTGCCACCTTCTTCTTTCAGTGCATGTGTCGCTGCCTGGGACCCCAGGGTACCTGCGGCCAGATCCCCCTGCCCAAAAAGCTCCAGTGCCAGGCCTTCTCTGAGGGCACGGCCACGAGCCCCTCGCCCCAAGGCAAGAGCTCTGGCCTGGGCAAGTACCAGCTAGACAGCCGGGGTGGGGAGGTGGAGCATTATGAGTTAGAGCCCCTGGCATCCAGTCATAGAAATGAAGAGAAACCTGCAGAGGAGCGTGAGATGTGTACTCAGCTTTATAATGGAATACCCCCTCACCACCACACCGGCCCTTATTCACACATCCCTTATAAGAGCAAAACTGAGTCTGGAAGAACCGCACCTGAGAATGGACTTGTAGCCACACTGAGCACACCGTCCAGATGCCAGTACTCTCAAAACACTAACTGCACATGTGGGGACCCCACTCCTCCTCATCTGCCCCAGCAGTGGACCCCCCGCCCCTGTGCTCAGCCTCCCCAGGATTCGCCCTCCTGCCCTCCCACCCCTCAGCTGTTCCCCCTCTCAGGAAATCACCCGAGCAAACAAAATGCTGCCCTGTTATCTACAACCCTGGACCCAGTCTACAAGAACATGGAGTGTCGTATGCACTATGTCCAGTATCCCCCAGCTCATTTCCACCACTGTTCCCAGGGCAGAGTAGTGGCCCCCAGGCAAGGACCTGCCCACAGCTGCCATCTCAGGAACTACTGTGTCCACACTGCAAACCTCCAGGGTGGCCTGGCCAGAGAGCAGAGATCCACTACCCCGGCTTCAACCCAAGACTCAGGCCCAGCTCCTGGCCCAATCACTGGCCTAGAATCAGTGGGACAAGAGGATAACCATAGGCCTGGAGTGAAACCCTCAAGCCCAGGCGTTAGTCCAAATATCAGCACCCCAGCCCAGACACAGCCTCAGACTCAAACCCCCTCCCCCTCATCCTCCCTGGGCTGCATATTAGCCACGCCACACGCAGCCTCCACACACACAAACCGTCATGAAAGACAGAAGGCAACGGACAGTGACCAATGTTGTGGTGATAATCACACAACTGCCGAAACAACAGCGCAAATGGATGCTTGTTGTAAAATACCTGGCAACCAGGAGAAGCTCGAAAGTATTCCCGTCACACGGGAGGAAAGTGTCAAAAAGTGCAAGCAGAACTCAAAGAGAGAGAGGGCTTCCTCTGCCTCTCCAAAGAAACTCTTCTGTTTTAACAGGACGCTGAAAGTGAAGTGCAATTCCGTCTCCGAGTTTAACGTGCCAAAAACTGAAGCCAATGTGCCTCCTCTTGCAATAAACACCAATCCCTCATCTGAAAGTTTATGTTGACCACAAATAGAAATTTAAACAGAAACTCAATCCTGAAGGTATAGAGATTGTCCAAAACAGTATGACCTTACCACATATTATGTCTCTGTGCAATCAAACAATTTTTGGGATGTGTGCGTTGACCAAGTGCCTCAATGTGTTTCATGAAACAGCACGGACCCACTAAATATGTTCTGTGTTTACATGGTTTTTTTTTTGTACTCACCAGTTAAGATATTCCGTTCACGTGCCAGATCATGTCTTTGATTTTACAGTAAAACACACTGTGTTGTTGAAGCCCTGTTATTATGGGAAAGGAAAGCATTGGTAGCCACGCGAGCCAGTCTATTCCCCCAGTCGATCATAGTGAGAAACACATGTGGCCACCTTGTCTGAAATTAGGCTCACTTGCTGTTAGAGATGCAAGGAATAGGCAATGCAGTCTCACAGCAGAATTATGCAGACTTCCAGTGGTTATGGGGCCAGTTATTTAGTTATGTCAGTATAGTCAGCACTTGTTATAGAAGAAGGTGAAGGCATAAGAAGAGCAAACTGATTCCACAGATTTTTGACAAGTATAATGGCAAAATGTCTACACTAGCTACAGTACAAGCTGGTCACTGCTGGATAGCAATCTCAACCAAAAACCGAAATTTAACCGAAATTTAAATCTTTCAACTTGGGAGTGATTTTCATAACAGCTGGCTTAAACATCCATACTGCACACAGATTGGTTTGACTACCAACGCTCTTGGGTGAAATGGTAGAAAGGGATGATGAGACCAGTTGTGTCTCCAACTGTGGTCAACTTGTGGGTGGTGATAGACAGGCTCACAGGACTAACGCATTGTTGAAATGGTCTTTATTCTCAAAGACATCACCCCGAAATTTTGCTAGCTACAATGGTAAATATAGTCTACTTATAAGGCAACCGTTTGCATCGGCAGGAAAACCTACAGTATCTATAATGTCATACTCGATACATTGTGTCAGATGAGATCACAAGTGCATCAACCATAATAAAAATGCGCTACATTTTAAAAGCTGATGAAAATCATTGCTTGACTTTTTTTTTGTATTTGTGGGAGCTAGTGTTAAATTTCGCAGTGTGCTGTTATGTTCAAGTTGCCACATGCCTCAGATGAAACATGTACTGTATGATTAAAATGTCTTTTTCTATCACTATTGTCTCGCTGTCTCCTATCGTCTCCTCCTCCCATCTTATACACACACACACACAAACACAAAGAGAACATAAAATAAGATGAGCACTGCACATGGGCCTCTCTGTTCAAAGAAGGGTATAGCTTTAAACATAACAGCGTACACCTGTTTCATTGTCTCATAACTGCTGGCGCCGTCACTGCTAGCTCTGTTACATCTGGCCTTGGGTCATTGCCTGTGATTTGAACTGGGCTGGGTTGGCTGGTCTCTGAGCTCATAGGCTCATATAGGCCTGATTTACACAAGCATACTGATCTGATTTATTACTTTTTCTGATACAGATCGCATCTTCTCCAAGCTACAAGTCAAGGCTAAGAAACTCACAGTGTTCCTAGTCAGGTACTGGGAAGTCTGGAAATTTATGGGATTTCCAAACCGTACTGTACAAAAAAAACATTCCTAAAATCCTGCCTTCTCTGTTGTTTGGCTCCCTGGAGCATCTACTGTAGCGAGTGTCATATTTTAGTCATGGTCAGAATCATACAGGACTGTTCTCTGCTTCATACCCATACAGTGTCACTATGCATGGGGTCCCTGACTAGAGCTTTCCTCTGCTTTCCTCCCACAGTCCAAAGACATTCAAGTCAGGTGGACAGGAAACTCTAAATTGCCCGTAGGTATGAGGATGATTGGGAGTGTCTTTCTATCTGTGTTAGCGCTGTGATGTATGCTGGGTGCCAAGGCAGGTAAAGGAAATATATGTGTGTGTATGTCTTGTGCCTTTCACAATATACACAATCGGGCTCATAATTACACAAATGCATCGACTTAAATGAAATGTCAACTGTGCAGCTCTGAACTTGTACTAAAGCAGACAGCTGTAATTACATGGAGACCATGCTCTCTGGCTCATTGTACTAGGAAATGATTCCAGTTGTCATCGGCGGTGGCATTACTAGCCTGAACAGATGTATACATGTAAGTCCCACGGAGAAACAATAATTTTGTTTTCAAGTAAGGGTTAGGCTACCATTGTATGGACGTAGTACCTCATACAGAAGAGCATTAAAAACATTATTATTGTGCATATTTCCAGTGTGAAATTTGACTTTCTAGGACTGGGGATGTCTTGTTTTTTTCTTTCTATCTATCTATCTATCTATCTATCTATCTATTGCAAGAAAGTTAAAGGAGCACACAACTCACACCTTTCCAGCAACGCCCTGCTTCACATTCATATAAACTCATTCTCACCTGGGAGATTTGGGGGTTAAGTGCCTTGCTCAAAGACTATTCAATGGTGGTTGTTGAGGGAGGAGAGTGTTTCTTGTTCACTCTATCTGAGGATCCTCCTGCTGGGGATTTGAACCAGCAACCTACCGGTCACAAACCTGTTTGTCCAACTTTTAGGCTATCTCCACAAGTCTTGTTATTCTAGCATCATAATAGAAGATTGTGTGTGTCATGTGACTGTTGGTGCTTGCAATATTTTGGACTAACAGTCACAGGCAAACCTCAGTCGCTTTCCTGCTCTTTCACATAAACAAACAGGCAGCTTGACGAGGCTGAGGATTGTGGCCAGCACTGAAAACTACACATTTCAGAGCTATAACTCAAGACTGTGCCTGGAATCTGATAAGGGCCTGATTGAGTTTGCTGTTACTTCAAAACAGAGATATATGGTTCAGAGAAACGTGACAGAGGGTAGACATAATATCCTCCCAATGTATGTTCTCCTCTCTCCTCTCTTTTATTCTCCCTCCCTCCCTCCTCCTCTCTGCTACTTCTGGACACAAGGCCGCTCAATCTATTCCAACCAAGTGCAGAAAACACCTGTTTCCTCAGAGGTCAGTCGGGAAAAGAAGAAGTAATCCTCTCCGATCGTCTTTCTGCTCCCTGTCTTTCCTACGATGTGGAATGCGAAGGCCGATCGGCTCCAACAGTAACCTAAGATAACATTACACACTGGGTCAGGGCAGTGTTTTGGGACAGGGAATTCATCCTGGGGCAGTGAGCTAAAGTTAGTCCTCTACTGTTGGCTCTTCTTTAGTCTGATTTGGGCTTTAAATCAAAACCGAGTGAGCCGTTACTTCAGAACTCTCACATTTCACTGCATTTCTTTTGATGTGGAATTTCAGAGCCAATCTTCTTCTCACGGTATCTTAAAGGGATGCTTTGACATTTCAAATTTAGTGTGTTATTTTTCTTCCCAGACACTTTCCACGTTGTGGTTCAAACGTTTCTATATGGGCGCTTCTGGGGAAACCTGATTAACTCATCACCAGGCATTGGTTTCAATGTGAACTCAACAGAAAATCCAAGGAAAAAGACATCACAGTTCTGTCCATGCTGTTTGATTGCCAAGGGATCTCTGAGAAGTGTAGTGCAAAAACATCACAGCAATGATCACTTAGTACCATAGATATTGCCCCAAAAAAACACAAGGATCTTGCTGGTTACCACTTTACTAATCAACTAAATGAGAGTTGCTGACTACAGGTCCCCAAGACCAACCAAGTGATGAATTCCTTCAGAACTTTGTGCCCTAAAAAGTGAAAATGTTCCACTGCAGTCAAATCTTGCTTTAAAATCACATCCCTCCTTGGCCTGGCCGTGCCAACAGTCACTCACAGCTACAGCGCTGGGAGCTGATGGGAAAAGCTGTCCTGCTACCATTAAAAATTCATAGTCTTGGCATCGGCCCAGTTCTCTCTTTCCCTCCCTCCCTCTCTCTCTCTCTCCAACCCCCCTTTCACACTAAAATATGGCAGCGTTCAGAGGCACATCACTCTCCAGCTGGGTAGAGCATATGCACTCAGTGGTTCACCTAGTGGTACACCCCCCTTTCCCCCCCCCCCCAGAACAGCCTGAATTCTTCGAGGCATGGATTCAACAAGAAGAAGAAACACCTCCAAGTCTGAGACCATGGTTCTCTCTTGAGCAGCAGTGGAGGAGTTCAAGGGTCTTGGGGTCTTATTCACGACTGAGGGTAAGAAGGATCGTGAGATTGACTGCTGGTTAGGAGCAGTAGTAATATGGGCGTTGTATCGGACCGTGGTGGTGAAGACAGAGCTGAGCCACAAAGCAAAGCCCTCGATTTAACTGGTTGATCTTCGTTCCGACCCTCACCTATGGTCACAAGCTTTGGGTAGTTACCAAAAAAATGAGCGGCCAAGAAGAGGCTCCTCCTCACCTTGGCTGTCTTCACTCTGCATGACGGAGTGAGGAGTTCAGTTCACCCAAGGATGCCCCCCACCTCTCTTTGGACCGACTGGGAGGAGACCTTGGGGTAGGCCCAGGACACACTGGAGAGAGTGCAACCTGTTTCCTTCATGACCCTGACCCACATAAGCTGCTACAAAATGGATGGATGGATGGATGGATAGTAATTCTATGAGAACAGTCTTCAAAGGAAAGGCACAAATGCAGCATTTGCTCAATGCACATAGAATGGCTGCCACTGTAGGACACTCGACCTTACCTGTATCCTGCATTAGTACAGCAGGATTTTCCAAACAGTTCTTCTTGGGGGTGAAGAAGCAGTGCAGCACATGTGCAGCAAGTATATGAAAAGTGTGACTTCTACAATGGCTGCATCTGTAGGCAGAAGATGTGCGATGGGAGGTTCATTGGAAAACCTGTAAATGGTGTCAGTGAGGAGGGAGGAAAAGTACCACCGTGCTTTAGTGTGTGTCGTGCTAGTTCTTTCCTCTCATCCCCTCACGCCCCTTCACCCCACCTAACCCCCAAAAACAAACTTCCCCAAACAAACAAACACTATAAAACACATTACATAAGTAAACCACCCACACTGGGGTTGCTTGATCCCTCTGTGCTAAAGGAAAGGTCTTATTTTGGATCATACAGGACGGTTTGTGTTCCTCTCAGCCTTGAACCTGCCCAGCTCCCCCATGGCTGCCTTTATTCTCCTCTTCCACTAAATCAAGGTGGTGAAGATGGGTCCACTTCCCTCAATGGATTCCTCCTCAGTCTTGCGTGAGCGGCCCTGTAATTATATTTGTTTAAACAGAGGTCAAATATTAGCTGTGGCCATGGGGTGGGGTTTATTACATTTCCCTGTGAGGGAGAATCTGAGAAGCAAGTGTGTCTGTTCTAAGTATATTCCACAGCCTGAAATAACTGTAAAGAAGCCAGAGACCTGGAGAGTTTGTTTACAAGGTAAATATTTGCTTCCACTTTTCAAATTGGATTTTGGTGGAGCCATCGGACTGGGCCAGAATCGAGGAAATGAAACAGGTTTGCCTTTTTTCCTCTTTTGATCAATGGTAGAGGTGAACGTTTTTTGTGTCAGTTTTCATTCATTGATTCATTCATTGTCTTTTCCCGCTTATTCCTGTTCAGAGTCACTGGAGGGCTGGAGCCTATCCCAGCATGCATTGGGCAGGAGGCAGGGAGACTCTCTACAGGTCACCAGTCCATCGCAGGGCTGTTTCAGCTTTTTCATCTTTTGAAATTAAGAAAACAATTATATGGTATTTCTAATCTCTCTAACCTGTTGCCTTTAAAATGTCTAAAATGAATATGGCAAACAAAATAATGCTAAGAGCCTTTCTCGTTTTTGCTTACGAAACAGTTATATTTTTTTGAAATATTGACTGATGAATTTCAAACACCAAACTGTGTCTCCCAAATAGATGCATAGAATCTTTGTAATGAAACTCTTAATTTCATTGGGTTTGGGTCATACTGAAGTTCAAAACCTTTGCTGAAAATCTGTTTCCTTCCAAATTGTGATTTTAAAATGTGACACCTGCTAAAGAAAACGAAGTTTTTATACATCTTAAGAAGTTTGCTTACAAAAGAGTAACATTTTAAATTCTCATATCTTAAGATAGTTTAGTTATCTTAAGATCTTTACTTGGCAACATCCGAGATGATATGATCGGATGTGTTGTTTGAAATGTTGAGCAATGAACATCAGGTAGCATCAGATATTTTTTTAATGGGTATATAGCACTTTGGTTCAAGGTTTATGGTTCAACCTTTGGAATGAAACCCTGCAAAACTGTTAGAATTGTATTTATTTATCTTTTTTTTTAAAATTTATTTAACTTTTTTTTTTTTAAGTAATTTTGGGCTTTAGTTGGGTTTGAACTCACAAAAAGCTTAGTTTAGTTTATTTGACAGTTTACACTTTACACAGGCACTTGTTCTAACAGCCAGGCCTTTTGATTCCTCTTAACTAACTTCCCATTAATGTGATAATCCATTAATGTAATAACAATTTGCAACCAATGGTGTAATAATCCTGTTTAAGTAACCTGTTAATGGGAAAGTTGAAATTTTCAGTGTTCAAAAATGTAATAACTGAACTGATAAGGTAATAACAGACAAAAAGTCAATATACAACTGTCATCCATTGACACATTTGGTTATTAACTAAGATGCTATATTAAAAAAAAAGGATGAATATGCATCCACTTTGATGATTATCAGTTTAATTCCATTTTTGAAAACTTCCCAGCCTTCCCATTCATGTAATAAAACCCAGTAATGTAATAATTACCATATTGACATGTTACCATGGGAAGTTATTGATTTAACAGTTGTAACAAGCTCTCAGGCTCGGTTAGGGTTTGATTCAACTTGTTTTGCTTCTGTTGCTTAAATTCACATTCTATAGAGCTGAGATGCTTAACGATGGGAAACTCGGCCCAGGAACATGAATTAAGACAATGGCTGTGTCTGAAAGCGCTTACTGTGGACATTTTGAACACACTAACATATTGCATTTTGACATTCAACACTGGTAAAATCCCAGAAAAAATAAACAACTGCAGAAAATATATCTATATACGTATATAGTTGACAGATGTTAATGCTGTACTATGTGTTCAGGTTAATAGACTGGGTGCAGTGTATAAGCAGCAGGAGCTTGTGGTATAATGTTCAGAACAGCTGGCTCATAAAGACTGGGAGGATACAGCCGGAGCCAACTGGAAGGAAGTTTTCCTCTGCCCAGTAGCTTCCTGTTTTCAGACACACAGGTCAAATTAAAGGAAGCAGGGCAGAGTCACATCCACCCTCGTTTTACAGTCCAAGAAACCCATGTGACATCTATGGTTAGAGACACCGTTTGCAGCTGCTGTTAAACTGAAATTCAGTTATTAAAAAGTATTCTTGTTAAATATGATATACACACATAAACGAATGCATTAATAAAGATTGTGTGATCACTAAAGTCTTCCAAACTAGAGCTATAAGGGATCAGTGTGCATTGACCTGGATTTGACAGTAGCCCACGACTAGAAGCAAATAAACAGGTAAAACTCGCCATCTAGTGGTGAAAATATAATTAAAACATCGACACTTTTCCAGTCCAAGGTGCTCCGATGCCCTGGGTCCAGGTTTTCATCTGAAAATTGGGTTTTTCAAACCTGATAACTGAGATTCTGATCACTCAGATTGGGATTTGGATTGGGTAATCCAAATCAAAGGCAGAGATTAGGATAGTTTTAATGCAGGATAATCTTGATCTCATTGGAAGGGTGGATTCTGGTTGGATTTAGAGGCATATTATATATGTTTATTACTAAGAAATTGTGATGTACTTGGTGAGGATGTGGAAAAATTAAAACCTACACTACCAGTCAAAAGTTTGGACACACACACTGTTATTTACTTTTACTATCTTCCATATTTTAGAATAATAGTAAAGACATCAAAACTATGAAATAACACAAATGGAATTATGCAGTGACCAAAAAAGTGTTAAACAAATCAAAGATATCTTATATTTTAGATTCTTTAAAGTAGTCGCCCTTTGCCTTGACGGAAAGGCAAAGGCTTTGGAAAGTAATTCTTACATAGGCATCAACTTCACTATTTATATTTTGTCTAAAAACAAATTTCAAACATTTAAGCATAAGCCTTTAGATCAAAATGGCTTTAAGATAATGAAAAACATAATACATTCAATCAGGTGTGTCCAAACGTTTGACTGGTAGTGTATATATCTTGAATATAGATTTAAAACAATATTCAATATTTACATTTTATTAAATGAACAAAACCTTTCAAATAAGTCTCATATTGTTAATCTGGTACCCAACTGGCACCGCTGCAGCAGGATGAACCAGCTGGATGGTCAGTTAGAGATGCTGTTGTGATTGAACCTTTATTTTTTAAAATGGTTCTTGAATTAATTAATGAAAACTGTTTACAGAGAAATGGGAGGTTTTGCTTTTAATTATTTTTCAATGAGACGTTGAATTTTGCCTTTAATTTATAACATTGTCCACTCGTGCAGATAAGTGAATGAAAGTAACATACAGTCTTTCACACTTTTTCATCTAGTACACTCTTGTCTTTTTGTCCAACAGATGGTGAGATAGAGGTCTATTTAAGAGACAGAGGTCTAATTATTTGCTTTTGGCTGGATTGTAAAAAAGTGAATTACAAACTCTGTCATTCTGATCAAGAGGAAAAGGGGCTGCTGTGCACTGAGAGCCAATTTGACAAACTCTGGAGTTCGGTCATGTTCTTCATCTCTTCTAAAATTTCAGGCACAGTAAAAGCTGCACTGGTGATTTGCTTCACCCTACAGGTGATCAGGGTGAACAACACTTCATTTGCATCAATAATTATTAGAAAAAGAATCATAGCATCTTTAAATGTCATTATTTTTTGTGGAGAGACTTTACCGCTGACATAAAAAAAAAAAACAGAAAAACAAAACAGAAAAAAATCAACGTCATATAAATTTAAAATGTATTTAACACTGTGCCATAGAGACATTAGTTGCAGAGAGTAGAATAAAAACAACCAAACAGTTCAGAGGGATAACAGTGAACAGACTGCTCGTTGCCATGGCAACAAAGAGTTTTTGGCACAGAGGAAAAGGTCTGTTTTTTTTGTTGTTGTTTTTTTAGCTCTCATCAGCTTCTGTAGATCTCAGGCGCAAAGGATATTGGAGTTTTTGGGCGTTTTTTTTTGCCTTCACTTCCTTTTTAGTCATCATGCCATTTATGGTTTGGGGACACTCACTTTGCCGGTTCCTTGGCAGTGATCACAATCAGCTCCTACTGATCAGAAAAAAACACACTTAAAATGAATAAAGTTTTTTTCCTAGCCCTACCCACTTCTGGATTAGACTTTATTCCTCAATGTTCATTCAACAGGTACCATTTTACTGTTTATATACAGTATTTACACACATATATTTTACTCCAGCATACAGGCATAACAAAACAAACCGAAATACTGTAATACGTTATTGATCCCCATGAGAGCACAGGGTCAATGTATTCGAATACAGAACAGCGTCCCTGCAGCTGATGAGGATTCAGTGACTTGCTCAAGGACACTTCGGCATCTTGGATATTTGCGATCACAGGGTTCGAAGCGGGTGTTGTTGACCCGGTGAAGGCAGATCTCTTTAACCCCAAAAAGTTCACATCTCAACTGGTCTGACCTGCTCAAGCTGGATACCATCCTCGTTTTCACACTGAATGTCAGGCTCAGGTTTGTCCTCTGTGGGCTTTTTCACCTTGGTGTTTTTGAGAATCTGAGAGACGAGCTGCTCGTAAAACCACGCTAAGTCCTGAGGGTCTTCAGGCCAGACCAGGTACTCTCTCCTCTGGACGAAAGCCCGGACCGCATTGTACTTCATCAGCTGGTAGTGCGGCACCTTGAATTCAATTCATTTTAGTGGAGATTTAGATCAGCGATGTAGGTCAAAAACTTCAATCAAATTTGTGTTTTATACTTTAATTCAATTGAATCCAGTTTGGTTAAAGGAAAAATCCACCCTTGGATATTTTTACACAGTTACACATCACCGACCTGTGATGTTCAATGTATTCCAGCAGTTATTTTGTGATGGTGTGTGTTGAAATGTACTTGTTTGTTATATGCGCTTTCCCTCAACCTGTCTCGTCTTCTTCCACTTCAGTTAGAGATTTCCTACATTTCCCAGAATGCCTTTCGACAAACCCCAGAAAACGTGCCTGAACTTGTTTCATCCAGTCATAGGTTTAGGTTTAGGTGGAGAGATCAATAACAACAGTGATCGCGATAATAAGATAGTAAGCACCCCTTACTAAAAACGCAACATGTCTTATAGCTGCTACTTTCTGTGGAGAAATCGATATCTCTATTCCACAACGGATTTCTCCTCGTATGATTGTTGAACATCAGTGCAAAAAGGTCTAGAAAGAAACCCTTGTTCTTTGATTCTGAGGGACTGATACTAAAATCTGACGTTTGGCCTTTGATGTTTTAGATAGCTGAAAAAGCACTATCAAACTCCATTGTAGCTGCTCTATAAATATCTCGTGACATCACGTTGCTTGATTACATTTGGCCAGTTTTCCACAAAAATAAGAAAAATACACAACTAAATGGGCCTAGAAACGCAAGGTGCATTGCCAATAGTTGTTTTTCTTTAACATTGTTTTAGGTTAGATTTTTCCTTTAAGTGCATCTCACATATGAGTGTAAAGAAAACAACATTTTCAAAAATAGGCAAAAAGAGAGGGTGTATGATAGGAATGACGAGCACAAGTAAATCAAATCTCACAGAGAGACAAGTTGCTCAACAGTGACAATGCCAAATCAGATCGAATAAAAACAATGTTAGACAGACCGATAGAATGAACAAACAGTGGACAATCAAACTGCCAACATGACCACCGACAGACAACTCTGCTGACCAATCAGCAGCCAGATACACACCTTCTCTACCACCAACATGATCAGGACGTTTGTCAGCTCCTCCAGCATCCGGCCCTGGGCCAGAGTGAACGCCTCCAGGCACCAGCCGTCTACGAAGAGACACCAGCAGGTCAGTTTTGGTGTCTAAATTTTCCTCTTTGATATTTTAAGGGGTTTTTTGCTTCATTATATAGCACAGTGGAGAGTGAAAGGAAAGATGCAAGACAAAGAGAGGGGATGATATGTGACAAAGACCACAAATACATGGCATCAGGACACTCCTCATCTGTTTTATTTTGTATACTTGGCTAGATACTACCATTCTGTCTGACCCTTTGCTTCTATTCACTCCATTCACAAGGACTATTCAAATGAGAGTTGTGATTGCAGTATCCATTTTAAGAGGCAGTGCAAAGAATAGAAGACATGAGTCTGACTAATAAAAAACGCATAAAGTATGAAAATGATGGCCTTTTTATGTTCATTCTATGGGACGAGAGGATACTGCGCACCTGGCTTAAAGAATCTGAGACAGGTGCAAATGGAGCCAGCCTTAGAAATATGGAAATGGAATACAGTTATTGTTTTGCAAGTAATGTGTACAGGACTTCACTGTCCCTCGTATTTCTGCAGTCATCTAGCTAATACATCTAAAATGCATAACCTGTTCTATATGATTCGATTGTTTTTCAATTAACATAAAAATATCTTTAAAAATATTGTCTGTCATGTTTGTAATACTGCTGTTAGTAAAATTTCTCATTGAATTTAGCCATGCTAGCTCAGATCCTCATACACATATTTCACTGAGGGACTTTGTAACTTGGAAATTGTATGTAGCTTGTTTTTGAAACTAGGAAAAAAAAGCTTGAAATTTATCATGGGAGTATAAAAAATTAAAGCAGACATTATGTCAGCTTCCAATAATTTCTCCAAATCAATGTCAGAAACCCTGTACCTTTAAGGAACTCCTTGGACACGATGCACACGGTCTTCCGGCTGGCCCAGACGGCGTCTCTGATGTTGGAGAGGTGATCCTCGCCCGGCAGGAAGTCTCTGGCCTCAAAACAACAGCGGAGGATGTTCTCCGGCGAAAACTGGCAATCCAGCTTCTTTAGCAAAGCAGCCTCCACCCACCTGTAGTCACTGTCGCTGAAGCAGAGGTAGGCGTCATACTGGACGTCGCCTGCAGGAGGCGGTGTTTGCGGGCCCTCGAGAACCCTGCCGACGATCTTTTTGTAAATGATGAACATGCGTCCGCGGAATCGGGTGTAAACAATCGCATTGACGATGACGAGGAGGAGGAGGAGGGTGGAGCAGACGAAGAGAGCGAACCTCAGATCCTCGGCGGCGCTCTCTTCGTCCTCGCACGGCTCGATGATCCGGTAGTAATCCAGCAGCGGAACGCTATAGAGATCAGAGGGGAACTCACATCTGTACTCCTCAGGACTCTGGAGAGTGGCGTTGGTCTCGTTCAGCCACGTCAGGAAGCTCTCCAGATTGCAGTCGCAGTGGAACCGATTCATCGCCAGGTTGATGAAGCTGAGAGAGCGAAAGGTGGCGGGGTCAGGAGAGGCCAGGAAGTTGTCTGAGAGGACGAGTCTTTTCAGGCTGATGGGAAAGACGTCCGGCTGCAGATAGGTCAAAGAGTTAGAGGAGAGGTCGATCTCCAGTACCGAGGTGAGGCCGCTGAAAATCCCTTTGGGAAGAGTAGTGAGTGAGTTGAAGCTTAAATCGACGGCGATGAGATTCTCAAGACGATCAAACAGGTCAAGGCACTTCCCCTGTGCCCAGATTGTCTGCAGGGAACTGTCGTGAAGATCCAGCACTTCCAAACTGTTTGGACGAGGCACTGAAACGTTTGAATTTATTGTGCACCACTTGATGAAGTTGCCACCGTAGAATAAATTCTTGAGGTGCTTGAATTGTGTTACAATGACATAAACATCCTCCAAGTTTTTCAATCTGTTGTCCCTTATACTCAAATGGATACTGTTACTGCCTAACTTAATGATGCTTCTCAGTGATTCGGCGTTCAATTTATTGTCATCCAAAAGGAGATACTCTAAGCTGGGCAATGATGCAGGAAAACCTAAGTCTCTGAGCGAGTTTCCTGTTAGATATAATGCTCTTAATTTGGGAAAACCACTGAATGACTCATATGCCAATGCACCAATATGGTTGTAAGACAAGTCTAACACTCTAAGGTCTGTCAGATTAGCAAATGTGTGAGAGTATATTTCCCCTAGTAGGTTGAATGACAGGTTGAGTAATCGTAAATGTCCTTGAAGCCCATCAAAGGCATTTCTATTTATCTGATTGACTTTATTATGGGAAATGTCAATTATTATTGCGTCTTTTAGTGGGCTAAAAACACTCCTCTGCAAAACAAATATCCTGTTCCTAGACAGATCTAAAGCACTAATTGCACTATTCTTGAGGCCTTCAAACGTGCTGTCGTCCGGATCGGGGAAGTTGTCATGTGAAAACCCTTTACCAATGTGTCCAGACAGTTTAAGTTGACCAATATGAGTCCCCTCAATCGCTTTGAGAAATTGTGCCAAATTGTTCACGTTTAACCCAGTGGAGGACAAGTCAAGCTTATTAAAGGCCATCTCTCGGAAAGGATTCCCACATCTTCCCCAGTCAAAACCTGCACTACCCATGGCATTGAAGCGGTTGGAGTCCAAGTTCAGCAGCTGGAAGTATTTGCCCCGGAAACCAACCAGATCCTCCTCACATATCATTTCAATTCTGTTCAACTTGAGGTTCAGCTCTGTGAACTTTGTCAGCTTTGAAAAGAACCGGGCAGGGCGGAGTCTCTCTATACGGTTCCCAAAGAGATCAAGTGATTCCAAGGACAAAAGTGGTTGCAGATAGCTTTCCTTCAGTATGGAGTCCCCCAGTTGACAATAATCCAAATAGAGGCTCCGTAAACTGGAAAGTCCCTCAAACGCCTTTGGCTCCAGCTGAAGATTAATATTGTAGCCTAGGACAAATCGAGTCAGTTTTTTTTGCCTGAGGAAAGCATTGTTCCTTATCGTTAGTTTCACATTCTGCATTCCAAGATCCAACTCCTGCAGCTCCTCAAGGCCTAAGAGGGAGGTGTCGTTGATTTCACTGATGTAGTTGTTCTCCAGGTAGAGGTGGGTGATGAAGGGAGGCAGCGCAGGAACCCAAAAGTGGTGCTGTGAGGCGCAGTTGGCTATGGAGCCATATAAACGGCATGATGGGTAACATCTGGGTACCTGCAGGTAGGAGGGTAACAATATACCATTTGTTAAAATTGAAACTTAAAGGATAACACTGGTGTTTTTTAATGCATTTCTTACCGTCAACAAATCCCATGAAAATAACAAAATCAGCAATTAATTTGTTTTGCAAACAAGTCTCGTCCATGTATCCAATGACGCCATGTCCCGGTAGCCATAGAACTCCATTGTATCAAAAAAATGATTAAAAACACTTCAAAGAGCCATGCCGTTGCTCTGGGCAGCATTTTTCATCATCACGATGCACCGGGCCAGCCGACTTTTTCCTCAAACAACTTAATAAGCCGGCTGTAAACACGTTTTCAGTCTCAGGAAAGTAGTTCCGTAGCACCGAAAATAGTCCCCATTGTAATGAAGAATTTGTTCCCATTTGAATTTGATTTGGTAATAACTACAACACTCTGACTTTTCGTGGTAACAGTTAGCGATTTTTAAAATTTACACTATGTCTTTGTGAGCTGTATTTAAAGGTTTTTAGCTTACAATTGGAGCCAATTACTTCAGTTTGAAGGCTAAAAAGGGAACGTGGGAAGTCGGAAAGAAAAGGGAGTAGAGCAAATGCATTGTTGATTTTATTATTTTCATAGGATTTGTTGATGGTAAGAAATGGATTAAAAAACACCAGTGTTATCCTTTAACTGAAATCTACAATCTACATTTCAGTAATTTACACAAGGGGAATGTCATCCCTTCTCCTCCGTCATTCAAATACCCCCTGCTCCTCACACACTGCAGAGAAACAGCAAATATATTGTGACTACTAGGGATGGGACGATATGCTTATCTCACGATACAATACTCGATACTCGATACGTGGTTCACAATTCGATACAACCACGACACAGTGTAATAAATAAAAGTTCAATCACAACAAAGTCTAACTGCAGATGTTTATGTTTATTTCTGAGCCACAAATTTTTCTAGCGATGGCACTGGCTTGCTAGATTTTAAACAACAATTTAAAAATGTCATTACAAAGTGCAAATAATATAATTTGGATGGAGAGTTTGTGAAATTGTGATGGGCAGGTCGTCTCATTTGTGATTACTACAGCAGAATAAAATGGAGCTCATATCACAGTTCATTTTTCTGCCCCACGATACGTATTGTCACATTTTTGTATTGCGATATATTGAATTTCGATATATCATCCCATCCCTACTGACTACAACTGGGCAGACAACAACATGCAAATCACTGTATTATAGTTTCATGTCAAAATAAGAACATTTCCATTTAATCTTCTTGAGGCAGAAAAGAAATAGCCTAGATTGTTAAACTTTTTTCTCATGACAATATGTTGTACTGTGAGCCTGTTATTGTCTAATTATTCACATTTGAGCTGAATGCATTGCTCCACGCCTACCTGTAGGTAAACGCCAATGACAACCAACTGAAGAGGCAGCGTCCACATAATTGCCTTATGAAGAAAGGAAAACAAAAAGGTCGTAAATCTTAGAGGAAGTGACCTGGTTGCATTGGTCCTGCAGTGTAAATGTCACACTGGACAATTGTATCAGCCTTAAGTAAAACCCAGATTCACAAAGGAAAGGCGAGCGCAGTGTCTTTCAGATTGTTTGCTCTGGCAGGTTCATAGTTCACCTCATGTCACAGCGCTGAGTACACATCCATTCATGCCTGACAGGACTGAGCTTCTATTAATAAAGCTTCCCTCTAACAATCCACATGTTTGGCTTGAACTAATAGACATTTGAAGGTGTGATATTGTAGGAACTAATACTGTTGATGCACCTGCCTTTATACAGACGGCTATTTTTAGTGTCCATGCCTGTATAAAAAACACAGTGGGGGAAGGTTTCCAAGGTTGCCCAAAGATAAATAAAAACAATAAAGAGATAGGAAGTACCTTGAATGCAAAAAATGAAAGGTTATTAATGCTACATATAAGCACACAAATGGACAAAAGTGCATAAGTGAGCAAGGGATAAACACAGAAAAGGCTTATATACTGTACATGCAGCTATATGTGTCCATGCCTGCGAAATGTATGATGCATTGAATTTATTTATATAAGTCTACAAACAATGTGAAACTCATTTTACGTCACCATGTTATCCAATAAATCACAAACCATTTTTCATGTTTAAAATAAATGGACATCAAATGGAATGTGGGAAGGGACATGGGTCACTCTGGGAGAGTTTTCAAGGTAGAAAACAATATAATACAACACGTCATCCCAAAATAACTCCTGGGATGCATTGAACATCAGAGATTGATGATATAGGAGAGTATCAGACGGTTGATTTTACCTTGAACACTGCTTGCTGTGAACCGAATTGCCCCATTGGGGACAATAAAGACGTATACTACTACTACTACTACCTTGGTACAATCACCACTTTAAAGAGAATGTATTTTATTTTAAGGTAAAAACTGTAATTTTAATGCAGTTTTATAAGTTTTAGAAAACACGTGAAATCATTGTAAAAATTGACATTATATGATCTGCTATTTTACAGTTTGTTTTTCTTTTATTTACAGTAGGCTATCACTGTAAAAAAAAACAAAAAAAACAAAACATTTATAAGACTGGTGCAGGGGGTTATAGGGGGCGGTGCTGCGTCCTGTGTGTTTCCTATAATACTCCTTCGTTTATATTGTGTCTGTGCTTCTCAATAGTGAGTTTTTCGTTACCTTATCGTAGGTTATTGGCGGTGCTCTGATCTATCACTATGGTATTCCTATAATATTCCTATAGGGAGCTGGATTAACAGTTTTCCGGTGATCTCTGTATCGTATTCTTCTAAAAAATGATTACAGATTACTTATTCGTAAAGGCTCAGTACGCTTGGTATTTTAATCGTAATAATAATATGCCGTACTGAATATAGCCTATAAATACGTGGGGATGCAACAGAACTAAACTAAACTGTAATCTGACATTTCTAACAGCGATTGTGATCTGTCATGCACACCTTGCGGTCAGATCAGAGATTTGCTCCTGGAACTTCTGATCTTCCGAGAAAGTGTTTTGGAAACCGATTAGAAAGAAGCTTAGTCCGCCACAGATCTGCCTCGTTACCTCCAAAACCAAATCATTACCGTGAGAAATGAAACATCTTACCTGTGTTGGAGTTATGCAAAGTGGGAGCGCCAAGCGGGCCGCACTGTTTCTCTCGTGCGGGATGAGTCTGTAAAACCACTCCTCCCTAAAACATACACCAGGCCCGAAATATTCTCAGTGTTTCCAGTAACTTCACTAATATCCCCCCCAGCTGTCTTTTTGCAGCCACTGTTCAGGTCTAAATCTGCAAGACTGCGACCTATAGACGCCTCTCTGCCTCTGTCCTGACAGAGCTAATTTAACTGAATATTTCGCAATTTCCCAAATTGGCCAAACAGGTTCTTCCTCTTTCAAAAACAGACTCATTCCTCATTTTTACTCTCCAGTAGTTAGATACTTAGATTATATGACATGCATGATGTATATAATATGTAGGCTATATGATGTCGTATGATATATTACCTGTATATGATGTAGTATGGTATATGACTTGTATGATATAGTATCATAAATTACATGTATATGAATATGATGTAGTATGGTATATGACATAGTATGGTAATAAATAATAAGTAATAAATAAAGGGGCATATAAACTTGACTTGACTATAGAGTGGATCATTGGCGAGCTTAATGAAAAGTCTAGTAGGCCTAAGTACCTACGAAAGATAACAATAATATTTCAATAATATTCCTATAGGGAGTTACGGAGTGTGTAATAGTCACTTTAAAGTTAAAATACTTATCGTATTTTATGGTATTTTTGGCTGATTTATCTCCGATGGTATCAGTGTAATATTTCCAATAAGATGTAGCCAAACACACAATTTCATATTTCCAATAGGATATTATAAATAGCTTTGTTGTGACATGTGTATAGCATCCGTCTGGCCTATGTTTTCTTTTTCATACTTGGTTGAGGTGAAAAGTGAGGGAGTTCAGGTAGGCCCATTTCATCTTTGATTTATAATTATTATGCTCCATAATATTATCTCAATCTTTACGGCTACATTGTGAGTTTATTGGGTGTTAAGTTACTTTTCAACACATCACAGTTGAAAAGTGACACACGTGTGTGAATATGGTGGAAATTACATTAATTTGAAGAGTGCATAGTAACAATCAGTGGGAGATTTAATGTCACTGGGGGGGCAGTGGGGGGGTAAAATATTGTTTCCCCCATTTTCTTCCTAAAAGGTGAGGTTAGCAGAAGGGGAAGCAAAACATTTACTTTCAACAAGGCTGGTGTCATGCTCTGCCATCTGGTTAAACTGCCAGTCAGTTTTCCTCCACATGGTGGCGCAATCCTCCTGTCAGAAAAGGGTGATGGGGACAGGGTGCCATGAAAGAAAAAAAACAAACAAAAACAGACATCTCTCTCAGTCTCAGTTTCATAATTTAATAGTGTTCAGGTACAAACTTTTACAAACAATAGTTCTTCGTCACTGTTTATGTACATGTCTGCTGTTTGGTGTGAGTTGAATGGCGGATGTGATCAGTTTTCATTTCCAAAGCTGTGGGTTCATGTCGGCTTCTTCCCTGACGAAAAATCACTATAATATTCCTATAATATTCCTATAAAGACTTATAAGTATAGCCTATCAATAGTGAGTTTGCAGTGACCTTATCTTATCTCCTATGGAATCACTGTAATATTCCTGTGAACTTCCTATTCGTTTTGCTGTAATATCTGTACGGTATCCTTCCAAAAATGTATTATGGGATTGCTATAGCTCCTTTTCGTTAGGGAAATCACATCTGTTGAGATTTACATTCATGTGTCTTGCTTCAAATGTCTCTCTGCGGCTGTTTTGTCATGATTTTCGGTCGTTACATGCTCTAAATCGTGAGCCTCGTCCCCCGGAGCTTTGAGCGCACCGGCACTCTCCAGTTTACCTCTTCTTTTGAGGATGTGATGAACCAGAAAAACCAACACCAAGATAACAACGACGATACACACTATGATCCCCAGAAGACCCCCTGCTGTCACCTTGGCGGGTCGCCTGGTCGGTTCGGGATATTTCACACTTGGTGTAATGAAGACATATGGAGTTGTGGCCACTCCGGAGCCCTCCCATCCCTCCGTGTCCTTATCCGTGGTCACTTCAGTCTTTACGCACCTGTACTGCTCAACTAATGTGTAGCCCGCAGAGCAGGAACACACATAACTCCCGTATGTGTTTTTACAACCCTGGTCACAGTAAAACATATTGCACTCGTCTATGTCCAAGCAAAACATCCCGTCTTGCCTCTCGTCCGATATATACCCACCAGGACAATCGCACTGGTATCGATCATTGGGGTCGCACTCTGCAGGACATTCGTCGCGACCACAGTGGAGTTTACACTTATCCGGTGTCTCCGGTATCACGATATGTCCCTCAAAACACGAGCACTGGTAGCTGCCGGGGGTGTTGCTGCACATGTGCTCACACGGAGCGGACACACACTCGTCTACGTCGACGCACTGGCCGCCTGTCAGCCGGTATCCGTCCTTGCAGACGCACTGAAATCCGCCGACGGTGTTGACGCACTTGAAGTTGTCCCCCGGGCACTGCCTCTCGTCGCGGCAGTCGTTGAAGTCCCTGCACGACCTACCGTCCTCCGCCAGTTCAAACCCCTGTTCGCACATGCACGAGTATAAGTCGCCTTCCTGGTGACAGATTTGCTGGCAGCGCAGTAACAGACACGGGTCGTCAAGGTCCGCTTCACAGGTGACATTGTTTCCAGGGTTTACCTCTCGCCCCGGCGGGCAGACGCAGGAGGGGGCATTCTGGTGATCATCAGCACATTTGTACTCGCACCCACCTTCCTCTATCTCGCAGCTCCAGGGCGCCGGCAGCCATTGGTCAGAGAAGCAGATATATTTAGTCTCCGTTGGCCTGCGGACAGCGATGCTCCCCGGCGGCAAAGACAACACATCCTCGCCCTCAAAACCGTAAGGGGTCCTGTAGGTGACAGTCTCGCCCTCTGCAACCTCTAGACGCGTGCACGGGTTTTGGAAGCTGAACTCGCAGAGAAACCCGGCCGCCTGTTTGCTGCATGGCTCCTGTATCCATTTGAAGTCGTCATCTTTGGAAACCGAGACACACTGGGGAGAGGAGCAGCTGCTGTCGAAAGTCGGTGCCCAGTTGTAGAAGTCGGACTCGCCGTCTTTAGTCACCCACTGGAAGCCCCGCAATTCAGCAGTAGCGTCTGGACAGCCGATCGGTAGATGCAAACCGATCCAGTATCGCCCCAAAAGGCTCCCCAACAAGATCAAAAGAGTATCGTGTGATACAGACGACCGAACTGTCATTAAGTGTCCACCCTTTTCTCTACATTGGTCCTGGGCGGTTGTGAAATCGCCGGGATCTTGGAACACCGCAAAACATTGGTTCCCAATGCAATATCCGTTATTCGGATCTATCCCGCTGACGCCTCCAATCAGGAACGTTAGTGCAATGGTAAACAGTCCCGTAACATCCTTCATGTTTGAAACTCGGTTGTGTCCGTTTAACTTTGTGCGCGTCACAGTAGCCTATGGCCTTGTTTGTTTGAGAGTGTTTACCCAGCCGACAGCTCGCATTTATAACCCCCCAACTCCATGTTAGTGCTCTGACCGAGGAAGGAAGTTGCTTTTTATCACCCTGCTGCGCCGCTCACTGTCCTTCAAAAAACTTTCTCTGCCCACCGTGACAGCGCACTGCGCACCACATCCCCAATTACGCACGCTTTTTTACGCACGCTTTCACGCACGCACAGGCGCATCTAGCCCACTCCCCTATTTGCCAAAGCCCCTCCTTGCGTAACAGCACTCCACTGCAAAAAAATGTCCATCTTAACAAGTCATTTTGTCTCATATCCAGTCTTAAAATCTTGTTTCCTTAACACAAGTGGGACATTCTTACAGTTGGTTGAGAAAGTTAAACTTGTTCCCATTGCAATTTAACTTGTTTCAAGAATTTGCAAGAAATGAGTGTCAACATCTTAAAACAAGGAAGAATAAGGCAGATCACTTCACTAGAATCAAGGAAGTGACATTTGATTGAAGAAAAATCTTGAAACACGGTGATTTAGGCTACATTGGAGGCATGTGACTTAATCTCACCCCATTGCTGATTTCTTCACTTGTTTTGAGAAAAATATGATTTAAAACATAGTACAAGATTACTATGATGACTTGATGGATATGTATTTTTTTTTTTTACAGTGCATCTACCCCACTCCCCTATTAGCGATAGCTCCTCCCTGTGTGTGTGTGTGTGTGTGTGTGCGTGAGGGTCTGTGTGTGTGTGTGTGTGTGTGTGTGTGTGTGTGTGTGAGTGAGAGAGAGAGAGAGAGAGAGAGAGAGAGAGAGAGAGAGAGAGACTACCACATATCACCACTACACACATGGAATGACTACAGAATAAACTTTATCAAGTAGTAAGAGGTAAGTAGAAAGTGACCTAAGCAAAGATGAGCCATTATGCCAGGAGCTTCTCTTCTATTTCTTTGATATGAAACAGATGAAACAGCTTAAGTGTACAACTTCACCCCCCTGGACTGGATGCCAGTCCATCAGAGAGGCTTCACCTCAATCCATCTCATCCATTCTTATTTCTTCTCGTCAGTTTCTATCTTATAATATAATAGTGGCACGGCCCTTACCATAGCTTGCACTATTGATGATCTGGGAACTGAGGCTTATTCTATTGTTACACTCATTGTAAGTGGTTCTGGATAAGAGCATCAGCTAAATGCCTAAAATGAAAATGTAAATGTAGGAGCCCTTTCTAGGTCTTTCCTCAGAGGTTTTCGGGCAGAGGAAATGGGAGCTATAGACAGCTGACAAAAGGGATTTGCTTCAATTAAACCTTTCATTTCAAAAATAAGTAATCAAACAAGAGTTTACATACATTGTCTTGAAGGGACACAAAGGAAAATAGCTGCTACATCGCAAGACACTGCAGCAAAAGGTAAAGAATTATTATACCTGGTCCATTGTAATCTGGCTCTGGTGTTGGCATAACCCAAAAGCATTCGCCACACAAATGGAGGACATGAAATAAACTTTTATCCTTTTTAATTTATCATTCAAAAGTGACATATTTATATTCCATAACAAAAAGGCAGACACGGCAGCAGGTGAAACCTTGCAATAGCCTGTCACACAGGTATGAGGACTAGGCAGATCTAAATAAGGTGCAAATACATTCATTATAGCAGCAGTTTTACATTCATCTTGTGGTGGCGTTCTCTCAAAGTTAGTGGATTGTGACTTCAAGACAAATCTGTTATACAGCATGATCAGCAGCATTCAGCTCAGTCAAACTCATATAAATGTAGGCAGCAAGGTACAGTCAGTATAGCACCACAGGATTGTCACTGAATATGATCACATGAAATTCTGTTACATTTTTAATGCTCTGATACATTTAAACTAATTAAACTCCATTTCCATAAAAGTGGTGTAAAAGACCCCATTTATATTTACAGTGTGGGGTACATTTTACAGTTTCAATGCATGAAATGAGGGAATAAAAATACCATACCATACCATGTGTTTATAATTCATTGGCCCAAGGTTACTACTTTTTAAGTCCTGCGGAGTCACGGTTGAATACTCCGATTTACGATTTACTCCAAAATTTTATATATCAATATCTTAAGTTCATTATTCGCTATCTCTAAACCATAGAGGATTCAGTCTGTCAGAGTGTGGGCAATTTGTCAAGGACTTAAGTTACCTACTATCTTTTAGGAAGTACTGCAATTTGTTTTTATGTTGTGTTATCAATTATGTTAAAGAGAAGAGTGTCACTATTATACCTCATTTTGGAACAAAACTCTTCAATTCTACTTGTGTAGAATGGGTCCCAGGACTGTCGCAGTGGTTTCAAAAAAGCCTGAACACACAAAGCCATGGAGTTAGTCAGCATCAGAAGCATTTCTATAGGAATCAATACATTCTATACAGTGGTCAGTGACAAAATCAAACACTTATTTCACTAACTCTTTCCCAGAAAATGCAAAGTCCAAGAAATACAATCACATCTGATGAGCAAACATCAGTCGCTTTGAGTCAATGTCCCCTTCTAACACACACCAGACAACAGCAAATTCTTTGTGTTTTACATTAAAAATAAGGATAATTTTGATCCCTTTTGTGGAAACTTGTGGTAGTGAAGCAAAAACTGGTTTTATCAAAAGGTAAAAACCGTAAAGACAAGTCATTTACAAACAAGTTTTACAAGGAATATGTGGAATATAAAATTACTGACTAGTTTTAATATGAAGATATTGTCAAGCCAATACCAATGCAGATAATTTGACCCCTTTTATACACTACAGGATTAAAATACAGCTCCGTTTTCATTACGGTATAATCAGACAGCAACTACTTGTAACAAAACGTGACCAATTTTTTTCATTAC
>NW_027278798.1:0-54353 GCF_046629955.1 Centroberyx affinis
CTGATAGCTGTCATTTTGTGCTGATATTCAATGTGTTTAAATTTCACCATTTTTATACCAAAAGGTTTCAATAAATGAGTCTTTAGTAAAAGGCCAATATCGGCCTGATATATTAGTCTAACTAAATTGACAATGTCTTAGAGATGCTCTGTTATATAGTGGAAGCACTGCTTGTGCTACTGTACAGTTTTGCTGCTGATGGAAAACTCTCGGCCGGTGTCTAGACGAAGGCCCTCGGCATCAACTCTCTTATTAGACTTACACAGGAAGTCTATTGCTGGTTGTGGTAAGATTTACCAGAACGCTGTAGCACCTGGTTATACCACACAGGCACACACAGGCACACACACACACACACACACACACACACACACACCGACCCCTTCCCCCCACCCAGGCTAATTACAAAGCAGGGAGGCTGGCTTGGCAGTTGTCAAGGCTCCCATTAGAACCAACACACTAGTAATTAGACTTAGTGAGATTTAAATGCTTGGTTTCAGTTGGACATATGTCCAACGCTGTCTTTTATTATGCCTCCGTGCCGGCGACAGCCGTGGCCGGAGGCATTATGTTTTCAGGTTGTCCGTACGTCCGTCCGTCCCATTCTCGGGAACGCGATATCTCAGGAACGCCTTGAGGGAATTTGGCACAAACGTCCACTTGGACTCAAGGATGAACTGATTCGATTTTGGTGGTCACAGGTCAAAGGTCAAGGTCACTGTGACCTCACGTCCGTCCCATTCTCATGAATGGGCCTCAAAGACAGTTTTTACCCCCAGGCGGTTAGATTACTGAACAGTAGCACTTTACATAACTCATAGTGATTATTATTTGTGGGATCTCTTATTTATTGTTTTTTTTTGTTTTTATTCTTATTTATATATAGTTTTAAGGGCTGAGATAGAGCCAGGGCAGATGCATTTCATTGCATTTGAATGGACATTGTACTTTTTAAATGTATGTGACAATAAACTTGAACTTGAACTTGAACTTGAACGTGATATCTCAGGAACGCCTGGAGGGAATTTCATTACATCTGGCACAAACGTCCACTTGGACTCAAGGATGAACTGATTAGAATTTGGTGGTCAAAGGTCAAAGGTCGAGGTCACTGTGACCTCACAACAGACGTTTTTGGCCATAACTCAAGAATTCATACGGTAATTATGACAAAATTTCACACAAATGTCTAATAGGATAAAATGATGAAATGATGACATTTTATATCCAAAAGTTCAAAGGTCAACTTCACTGTGACATCATAATGTTTTGCTTACCACTGTAGCTGAGAAAACGATCTTGGGTCATTCTACAAAAACGGTGGAAGTGCTGTCACTTACTTTTGCAGACACCAAAATCCTTTAAGTTGACCTAATAATCACATGAATTATATATGTTCAATAAATAAAGACTGTCCTTGCAATGATAAAACAAAGTTTATTGGCGGAGGCATACAACCGTGAGGCGGTTATTTCTAGTTGTACCTAAATTGATCTGAAAACAATGTACATATGCACATACATATAAGCACACCTATGCAAATACAGTTACACATGCATATATATGTTTTCATCTTATGTTTCAGTTTGGCCAGTTTGTCAAATCCAAGTCATACATTACTAAAAACACATACAACAATAATGCATTAACTAGTGGAAATGTTCAGTAAAATGATCTGTAAAAGTTGAACTCTTAATGAAATAATGAAAATGAAAATCTCTTTCCCTTTTCAGACATGGCCAGTTGGAGGGTTAGGTTCATGTTTGGGGCTTAGGCCAGGGATTAGAGCTTCAGGTTAGACTGATATATGACATTATAATGGCAGCCAAATAGACATGTAAGATCCTCTTTTCGACCATTACGAAACACAACATCTTGTCCATTAAGGGATGATTCCGTATTATAGGTGATGGGTGGCAACCTTACTTAGCACCAGTGTTGGGGAAAGTTACTTCTGAGACTAACCAGTTACTTTACTCAGTTACTCTTTATTAAAAGTAACTCGTTAGAGCTTTTTTCCTCAAGTGTCGTTGTATTGTGCTTGCTATTCTTCGCAGTCAACAAGCCTTTGAGTATTTCCAATTGCTGAAGTTTATATGTGGGTCAATTTTCTGGCCAGCTAACCTATGTCAGAATTGGGAGCACGTCCGCAACATGGCCTATGCCATGTAGTGCTCGTTATTACAAAAAAGTAATCTGATCAGCGTTACCACCAACACTGTTTAGCACTGTCCGACAACTGAAACAACAATATCTTGGGTAATACCTATGGGTGGAGGTTCTTATCTCTAACCACCGTCTTGGGAACTTGGTCTGAATTTCGGAAAGCACAGAAATGAACAAACAGCGGCGCTGCGGGAGAGAATGAACCAATCCCCAGTCTGTCCTCACCGTCTATGAGTCAATCTGATCTCACCGTGCAGGGAAAAATCTTGCAACATTTTAGATGACCTTTTACTGTGGCGTGTACTGTGTACCTGTACACAAACTTGGAAATGAAACATCGGCGGCTCAAATGGCTCGGACATGTCCTCAGAATGGACCAGGGCCGCATTCCTGAAGTAGCCTTGAGATGGACTCCACCTGGAAAGAGGAAACAAGGGAGGCCAAAAACAACTGTGACCTCGGAACTGAAAACGGCTGACCTAACTTGGGACGAGGCACAACATGCTGCACAGGATAGGACCAGATGGAAGCAGATAGTCGCAGCCTTATGTTCCACAGGGAACGGGAAGTAAGTAAGTTACTGTGGCGTGCGATTCGTTTGGGAGAGCTCGAGGGTGTGAAACGGAGCCCGAAATTGTGCGTCGCTCACGGCAAATGTGCGAGACAAGGTTGGCAACCTTGTGACGGTGCATGAGCGAGAAGCCGGGGGCGGGGTGGAAGGGTGGGGGAGCGGAGAGGGGGGCGGGACGGGGGACGAGACAGGGCAAAGCGGAGGGCAACTGGAGGCAAATGGACCGCAAAGAGAAATGTCAGAAAGACTGTATCACTTTTTAAAGAAAAAAGGAAAAAGAAAAGTCCTCTTGTCCAAATACTGCTTTTTTTTTTACTTGCCCCAGTCAATTGGACAACCACTGGTGTCAATGACTGCTAATACACACACACAAACATCCACACGCAGATGAAGGCCCTCGCTCTCTGGCAGACCTCGAGATATTTCTTCTTTGGCTCCGCAGCTCTCTGTGTCCACAGGCGAAAATCTCTCGCACTTGGCATTCCGTCAAAGCGCGGCTGAACTCAAAACATTATTTCTCCTGTCATGTTCTTGCCTTATTGGCCTCCCCTTCATCGCAAATCATGTTTATACCTCGCGTAAAGATACTGTTACTCCTCGGACGGCCTCGTAAATGACGCTGACGGCCGCTGACGGGAACCTTTCTTCCCCGGCCAAGGGACACAGGGGGAGTGTTTACAGTGACGTACAAGGTATCGAGTGTACGCAGTTGATGGTCCTGTGAAGGCATTTAGGCGATGTTTTTTTTTCTCCCGCTGCACTTCTCTTTCCCTCTGACTTTCTCCCTACGTTTCTCTCTCCTTCTATGTTTGTGTCTTTCTGTCTCTGCCTCGCAAGACCTCGGGCGGCGGAGACAAACAAGTTTGTTTGCCATTATTAATCCCACAGGATTCCACCGCAGAGCCGACGGGAGTTTCTTAGGACTCGTATTTCTCTGCTTTTCATCAGTGTTTTTGATCCGAGGAATGTCAGAGATTTGTTCTCTGTGAAATGAGATGAACTTTTGAAAGCTTCCTCGCCAACTCGTCACATCTCCATCTGTTGTTTAGTGTGTTGTTTCATTGACGGATCAGGATTTGTTCTGAGGTCATTTTCTCTAAGCCAGGCCAGAAAAATCACTTCTGACTGGAGAATAAGCCAACCCGCTAACCCAAGCCACAACCATAATCCTAAACCTACGTATCCATGGGGATGGGTACAACCATGTCCATGCACCCATGGGATAGGTGCATGTTTGGGATACTAGGATAGGACCAACACAATTGGGTACATCTCTTCCAATGGTTCATCAATACCTACCAGAAGATGAAAAGATGCAGTATGTATGTAATTGGAATAACTAAGAACCAAGAATGTTGGTCATTTTTGACAAAGATATTGTCTTTGCAAAGACGATATGTTGGTTAAGGGGTGATTTCAACAAATATTATTCTGCCGAAACGCCAATGAAAAACCATTGCACGAACGGTTCAGACTTTAGTCCCGCCCGCTAAGGTGCTGATTGGCCCGATTGTTTCTCTGAACGAGAACAAACCGCTGACTAGAGAAACACCAGACTCTCTGAATCGTTCGACAAAATTTGAGTGAGCGGGACACGATTCAGGAGTCTGGAACCAGGCTAACTTGCTAGATAAAATTAGACTACTGCCTAGTATGCCTCAAGCTTGGCTTCTCATGCCCAATAATCCTATGCACAGTAGACCATCTGGTCAAATACAAATCTAAATTTTATCCAAAACAAAAAATTTACCCGAGTCCTAATTCTAACCCTCAGTCTGACCCCAAATATAAACCCTCCAACCATTCATGTCTCAAAATATGTCAGACACATCTGAGTTAGAATAGTTCAATTTTGCAAGGGATACACAACTTTATTCCATTTACACTATTCTAACTGCAGAATTTCAACTTCACGCTAGCTTACCTTGTCAGAATGCATATTTGCTGTTATCAAGAGCTGCTTCATTCTTTCTCTTCAAAACAAATGGAGTGACACCAGGGAAGGGGAGGCAGGGGGGGCAAGTAGCAACAGTTTCTTTATGACAAGACGCGATGGGGTTTATGGGAAATGTAGTCTTAATTGTGAGAAACTCAAAATTCAACACTTTAAAGTCACACAGAAATTAAAAATGACTTGCATTTTAGCTCATTCTAACTATCATACCATACACCTATTTGACAATTTATGTCAAAAAATGACAAAAAAATATTTTGTTTATTTTGTATTTTTTTCTGTCCCTGGCTGATATCTCATTGGTTTACACTTTTGAAGAGGTTTATTTTATTATCCTGTACTGACTAATGACACTAACCTGACCTGACCCATTTCTTCTCTTCTGTCTTTTAGAATGAACTGTGGATCTGCATCAACTCTACCCTTCCTGGTAAGAGTCAAAAGACAAAATTTTTTTCCTTTGATAAATTATGTATATTTTGATAGGCATACAGTTGTTTTCATTTTCATGTAACAGATTAGAGAGGGTGCTTTTCCCAAAACGAAGTGTGTGACTGCTCAAGAAAGCACATCATATCCATGTGACTAAATATAAAGTACATACAACAAATCAAAAGGAGACACCTTGACGCATCGGTTGACCTCGTAACTCTAGAAATTACGTGAAACGTGACATCTGACCTGAGCCGTTATCTACTTTGTGTATCTAGTTGTGTGAGATGAAACAGTGAGCTAGTAAAGCTGTAAATGCTTTGAGGAGAGCTGGACCAGAGCACACCAAAGCGAAAAGCAGGCCGGTGGATCAAAGGGCTAAATACTGCTGCGTCTGGTAGGAACAAATCCACCTGTCAGAGCCCTAATAGCTTCCAGATAGGGAGGTATTGTTATGCTTACCTTGTTGGACTCCTAGTCCATAGAAGTCCAGACAGCCTCAGAAGTCTGTAAAGATTTAAGATGCTGAAGGAAAAAATCCTTGCTCTGGTTCTCTGACACTGTTTGATATCATCGTTATTTTGTGATTTATGTTTTTTGGCATACCCAGTTTCTCTCAAACTGCCTCGTCTACCTCTACTTCAGTTAGTGATTTCCTACAGAATGCCTTTTGACATCCCCTAGAGCAGTGGTTCCCAACGTGGGGTCCAGGAACCACCAGGGGTCCTTGAGGGGGTTCTAGGGGGTCCCCGGCAAACTGATGAATTGTTACTATTACTTCATTTACAATTAGTTAACACAATTAAAGAATGTAGAAGAATGACCATTTTACATAATTTCACCGAAATCTCTGTACCTACACATGACAGATAGTCATGGAATTCTGGACAAAATCATATCCAACAATAAAAATATTCTCAGATTTAGGTGAGAGAGACAAAATCTCATCAAATGGGGATCTGTGGCCCTAATGTGGACTAAATTAGGGGTACATGATATGAAAAAGATTGAGAACCGGTGCCCTAGAGAAGGGGTCTGAGCTTGTTGCTTTCAAACAAAGATGGGTGTATGGGCCAACTAGTTCATGAACCTTGGGGCATATCTACAATCACAGTCACACCCTTAAGTCTTTTGGCTGCATTGCACCACTGAGGCTACTGTCAGTGGAGAATTTGGTCTCTCTCCTCTTCTACAATGGATTTCTCCCTGTATGATTGCTGAACGTCTCTTGGTGCAAAATGGCGGCTCTAGAAAGAAGCCCTCGCTCTTTGATTCTGAGGGACTGACGTTTACCGCTGAGGTTTAAGAGAATTTTGCTGCTATCAAACTCCACTGGCCAGTTAGCCACAGGAATAAGAAAAGAATACTACCAAACAACAAAATGAATATGAAACCAGTCATATCAGAGTACTGTTACCACAGTCCTGATGCTACCTCTGATGTCAGAACAGTTGAGCTCACGAAGCAGTCTGCAGTTCGATGCTGCCTCTGGGGCTGTTGAGTGTTTCTGGAAGCATTACATTCAAAAGCAGTTGTCATTTTTATAGTTTTGTTTATGACCAATAAAGTTGGGTGCCACAATCAATTTAAGATTAAGTTTAAAATTAAGATGAACTTTGTTGATCCCCATGGGGAGATTGGGCCATTGCAGCAGCAAAGGAAATACAATGAATACAATAGAATACAATACATTTAAAAAAAGGAAGATTGAAGACGCAATGTCTTCATCACGACAATACAGAGCATATGAAAATATTCTTGTTATATTGACTGTTTACAGATTTAAAAGATTACAGATGTTGCAGTTTATTAGATCTATGACTTTGTAGTCCACTGCAAGAGCCTACATGCAAGGATTGCAAATTGGCATTGCTGGCTAGTTACAGCTGGAAGTTAAAAAAAAAATCAATCAAATATCAAAAATATCCACCACCAGTTAAAGTTAACCTCCCCCTCTGGTGAAGGTCTATACACTGGAGTGGAATTTTTGGATTGAAGCCAGTATTTTGCTCCAAATTGCCGTCCATCTTCACTTTTCATGTTTTGTTTACTTCCTTTAAATTGACTTCCCTTTAAATCCTGTGGCGTTTGATTTGTCCTCAGGAGTATCCAGGAAGTCAGAAGGCTGGGTGGGGCTCGGCTGCTGTGAGCTGGCTATCTCAGCCGAGTGCCGCAGGGAATGCAAACAGGTGAAGCATCTCCTTTTCACTTTGAAAAAGAAACGACTCTGTTTGCCCGCCTTTCGATTTGCATAATCGAGTTTACCACCTTTTTAAGATGACAAATGTATATGACGTGAATTCATAGTATACATCATAGTTAAGTTATTTAAGCAAAAAAGCATAAATTAATGCTTTTCTGAAAGTATAATTGATTTTTGTTTTTGTGTTTTGTCTCCCTACAGGCATCGTCCAAAAATGACATAACAAAAATATGCAAAAAAGATACAGAGGTAAGTCTTCAGAATTCAGAGCATGATCTAATAAATATAATGTGCAAAAATGTAGGTGGTTGAATACTTTATGGGGCCACTATCTACTGACATGGTATTAAATTGAATGTAATTTCTGATGAAGAAAAATGTGTCTCTGCTTCTAATTGGATTACAATCTGCTGGTAAGGCATCACGATACAGATTTTTGGCCAAAACAAGTTGAAATCAAATGAAAAGAAATGGCTTTGATTAGTTTTTTGGGGGGTTTTGACCATGTTGGACAGCAGAGGCTGACATGACCCAAGCTTTTCTCTTCTCATTCCAGAAACCCCTCTACAGCTGCATCACCAAAAATGAAAGTAAGTCATCGCCTGCTGCCTCTTTTCTCTCACACACACATGCAAACACACTCACACACACACGTATGCGTTTAGACATAACACGATGAGCAGTGTAGAAGCCAACAGTTCTGAGAGTTCGTGTTGATCTCGAGAGGGTGAATCCCCCCAAACACTGTTATTGTGTTTCTGTGTGTGTGTGTGTGTGTGTGTGTGTACATGCGTGTAGGGTGAGTCAATCTGTGCGACTACAAAACTGATCTCATCTCTCACTCCAGCCAATAAAAAGGCTTGTTTGTATTATCTCTCTCTTCTCTCACTCTCTCTTGTTCTTCCTCTTCTCTCTCTCTCTCTGTCTCACACACATAAATACATAAACATGCACACACACAAGCACAGAGCAGACATATGCATGCCAGGCAGGATGTGAGGTCACTGACTTCCTGTGCAGCGGTCTAGTGGCGGTCAGACAGTCTTGGCCCAGACTGATGAAATCTGATTAGTGTGTGTGTGCTCTAGGCTTAGGTTGATATATGGGGCTGATATTTGCCTTTTATTAAATATCAGATATGATCCAGTCAGTGTCGTCCACCTCTGATATGATGGGGGTTCCACCTTTTTTTCAAGCATGTCAAAATATAATGAAATGCCTCTAATGGCTTGAAAATATAATAAAGCCTATTAATGTAATAAACTGCTGGATAATGTATTACATTTACCGCCAATTATGACTTCATAATGGGTGTAGCATGTTTAACTGATGATGTAACAATAAAATAACTCGCACAGTGGATTTGACGAAGTTAACACATTATGAGTCAATATTGTGATTACATCATCAGTTAAAAATATGTTATTATGAAGTCATAATTGCTGGTTAATGTAATAGTGTGATGTTATTATTAACTAGTTTTATTAAAGTTTTAGCTCATTTAAATCACATTTTTACATGAATGAATGAATAAATCCTTCCTAAATCTTTCCTATTGGCGGTTCCAAAGTCTAGATTAAAAACAAGGGTCCTTATTGGCTGCTTTTATTTAATTATCATTCCTCAATTATCTTATTATCTTATTATCTTTTACCTCCTTTTTATGGTTTACTCTTATTTCTTTTGTTGCTCTTATATATTTGTATTACCTTGCTTTCATTGCTTTTGCTGTTGCTTTTATCTGGTTTTGGTTTTTCTATTCCTTTGGAAAACGCTTTGTAATTGTGTTTTTTGAAAAGTGCAATACAAATGAAAATGATTTTATTTTATTTATTAATAACAAAAAGCAGCCAGTTGTATTCCACTGGGCTGGTGTGTTTTTAATTGAAGTGTGCTTTTGTACCCAGTACCTTGCCAGTATCTGCTGGGCATCTTCAACTTCCCTTGTGCTTTACGTCTTGCCATATCATGCCTTATTTTCTGTGTTGTGTGTGTGTGTGTGTGTGTGTGTGGTCCTGCAGTGGGCTCGACATGCTGCAGCTATGCAGGCCGTCACACCACCTGCAGGGAGTACTGCCAGGCCATCTTCAGGACCGACTCGTCGCCCACCGTCTCCCAGATCAACGCCGTCAAGGAGTACTGCCAGAGCCACAGCGCTCAGCTCATCGGCTGCGTCAGCAACTACACCAAGTCCTACCCCATACGCAGCCCTATAGACAGTAAGCACATCTACATTTCACACTCTACACATTTAGCCAGCACTAAGTTAGTTCCCACTAGTCTTGAAATTTCTGGGATTTTGAGAGGTGTATTCCAGACAGGGGAAGTCAAGAAAGTCAAGCTGTATCAGGGAATTTTACAAATGGGTCACTATTTTCCAACTTGTTTCACACATTCATTGGATTAGACAGTGGTTTTCAGCCCAACTGTGGTGGAAACCAGACTGTTAATCCCTTTAGAAAAACAACATTAACAAATCAGCAAGGAAAGACATTTTTAGGTCATGGAAGCATGCTGACTTAGAAATGGAAAGTCATGAAAAAGTCATGGAATTTTACAGCAGGGTCACAGTGGGAACCCTGGAACTCGTTACTAATTTCAAAAGTAATGTCACTACCATACTTATGAAGCAGTAAACTACTACACTACTCGCTATGTTACTTTTCTGTTACACCCACAGAATTAACAATTGTATCATCTCTTACCTTCTAAAATCAGGATCAGTCAGTCCTGTGAATGATCAGGAAACGAAACAGCGTTGATGTCCAATGTTCTTGTCATCCTTCAAAGTAGTGAGAATACTTCCACCCAGAGAAGAGAAAGGCAACTTTTCTACCATTTCTCATCAAAGTAGTGGGAATTCTTCCACCCAGAGAAAGGCAAATTTTGTACCATTCCTCAACAAAGTAATGAGAATACTTCCACCCAGAGAAAGTCAAATACTCTAACACTTCTCAACAAAGTAGTGGGAATACTTCCACCCAGAGAAAGTCAACTTTTGTACCATTCCTCAACAAAGTAGTGAGAATACTTCCACTCAGAGAAAGGCAACGTTGGTACCATTCCTCAACAAAGTAGTGAGAATACTTCCACCCAGAGAAAGGCAACTTTTATACCATTCCTCAACAAAGTAGTGAGAATACTTCCACCCCGAGAAAGTCAAATACTCTAACACTTCTCAACAAAGTAGTAGGAATACTTCCACCCAGAGAAAGTCAACTTTTCTGCCATTTCTCATCAAAGTAGTGGGAATACTTCCACTCAGAGAAAGGCAACGTTGGTACCATTCCTCAACAAAGTAGTGAGAATACTTCCACCCAGAGAAAGGCAACTTTTATACCATTCCTCAACAAAGTAGTGAGAATACTTCCACCCAGAGGAAGGCAACTTTTCTACCATTTCTCATCAAAGTAATGGGAATTCTTCCACCCAGAGAAAGGCAAATTTTGTACCATTCCTCAACAAAGTAATGAGAATACTTCCACCCCGAGAAAGTCAAATACTCTAACACTTCTCAACAAAGTAGTGGGAATACTTCCACCCAGAGAAAGTCAACTTTTCTGCCATTTCTCATCAAAGTAGTGGGAATACTTCCACCTAGAGAAAGGCAACTTTGTACCATTTCTCAACAAAGTAGTGAGAATACTTCCACCCAGAGAAAGGCAACTTTTATACCATTCCTCAACAAAGTAGTGAGAATACTTCCACCCAGAGGAAGGCAACTTTTCTACCATTGCTCATCAAAGTAATGGGAATTCTTCCACCCAGAGAAAGGCAAATTTTGTACCATTCTTCAACCAAGTAGTGAGAATACTTCCACCCAGAGAAAGTCAAATACTCTAACACTTCTCAACAAAGTAGTGAGAATACTTCCACCCAGAGAAAGGCAACTTTTGTACCATTCCTCAACAAAGTAGTGGGAATTCTTCCACCCAGAGAAAGGCAAATTTTGTACCATTCCTCAACAAAGTAATGAGAATACTTCCACCCCGAGAAAGTCAAATACTCTAACACTTCTCAACAAAGTAGTAGGAATACTTCCACCCAGAGAAAGTCAACTTTTCTGCCATTTCTCATCAAAGTAGTGGGAATACTTCCACCTAGAGAAAGGCAACTTTGTACCATTTCTCAACAAAGTAGTGAGAATACTTCCACCCAGAGAAAGGCAACTTTTATACCATTCCTCAACAAAGTAGTGAGAATACTTCCACCCAGAGGAAGGCAACTTTTCTACCATTGCTCATCAAAGTAATGGGAATTCTTCCACCCAGAGAAAGGCAAATTTTGTACCATTCTTCAACCAAGTAGTGAGAATACTTCCACCCAGAGAAAGTCAAATACTCTAACACTTCTCAACAAAGTAGTGAGAATACTTCCACCCAGAGAAAGGCAACTTTTGTACCATTCCTCAACAAAGTAGTGGGAATACGTCCACCTAGAGAAAGGCAACTTTGTACCATTTCTCATCAAAGTAGTGGGAATACTTCCACCCAAAGAAAGTAAACTTTTCAACCATTTTTCATGACAACAAAGTCAATGCCAGTCCTAATCACAGTAGGATTTCTAAGAGGAAAGATACTAGGAATGCTTCACGTTTACCCAAACCATCACAGGTGCTCTTGGAGCCCAGGAACTGTACTGGAAAGAATAAAATGAAATATTCTGCAGCCTCATGGTGGCTTAGTTGGCTGATGCGCAATGTGACCATGTGACCACAACGTCCTGGGACGTCCGAATCCGGCCTGGAACCTTTGTCACATGTCATCCCCACTCTCTTTCCCAATCTTTCCCGTCTCTCTCTACTGTGACTATATAATAAAGGCAAACATGGCAAAAGAAAGGAATATTCTGACCACAGATACGTTCTTGTGGCATAAAACATCCAGATCCAGGGACTTGTGGGTTTGAAAGTTAGAAAGCCTTTAATTGGACAGGGATAAACCATTAAAAACCACCTACGCATTTTGTCCTATGCCAGTATTCAGGGTGATTTCTTTTATGCCACAAGAACATATTTGTGGTCAGAATATTTCCTTTCTTTCCAATCTGATTCACAGCTTGAATTCGATTTACTCTGACAGTGTGTGCGTACTGGACAGTGCCAACTTACCCTCACCTCTGGATGGACCATTCCTCAACAGCATGGCTTTATTGCTAGATGACATATTTTTGGATTCCGCATGCCACTTGCTTCTTCCCTCCCTCATGCTTCTCATGTTGTATGGGAAAGACGGTAGATGGGAGCCTCCTACTGGAAAATACCGTTCACCTCAGCTTTCACAGGGTAAATACTACTAGAAAATACTGTTCACCTCAGCTTCAGATGTTAAATACTACTTGGAAACTTGTGGAACCTGTAGTCAAGTTTAGAGTATCATATTATTTTCAAATAAGAAACAAAATCATTTCATGTCATTTCATGACATCAGTCATTTTGTGATCACAACTCTTAAGAATCGTATGCACTGGACACGACTTTTGACATGCGTCATTTGACGCACCTCGCTTGAAGCTTCGGTGATGCACTGCAGGCAGGAGATGTAAAGCGCCAACACTAAGGCACTGGCATTTGCACTTCACCACTGCAATGTGGGTAATATATTTTAGGGTGACATAAATGTGATAACCTGGTATATAGTCTCTATTCTATAAAACAATTGGAACGTCCGACACTTCCAATGTTTCTGGCTTTAAAATGCATGGCAGGACACAACTACTTGCTGGATTTTGTGGTTGACATTACAATGATTTGTTGATGTAAAACATGAGGTCATGTATCATCACTAAGTTCTTGTGTGTTAAGTGTGAAAAAGCTGATCAGGAGCAGCCAAAGACTCCAGTAAACGTCAATCATGGAGTCTTGATGGATTCCAATGAGTTTGAATGAGTGAATGTGACCATATGATGTGAATACAGCATCGACCAATCCATCCCTCCCTCCTTCCCAGGTCTGTACTGCTGCGACCGGGCGGAGGACGCCCATTGCCAGGTGGCTTGCCGGCGGATCCTGCGCACCATGACCACAGAGCACGAGATCATGGAAGGTTTGATTGACGAGTGTGGCTCCCAGCCGCTCCCTCAGGACCCTCTGTGGCAGTGCTTTCTGGGCAGCGCCCACCCCCCCGCCAAACCTGACGTGGATGCTTCCCCCCCGGCCAAGATGGACTGCGCCAAGCTGCACTGCTGCTCCAAGGCCAACACCTCGCTCTGCAGGTACGATGACTGACTGAACCCAGGTATAGGGGCAGGCCTTTACTTTTCTACTTAGGTATTTAGTCTAGAGATTGTGAATTAAAGGTCCCACATGGTATAAAAAAACAGGATTCCCCTTGCCTCTGTGATTATAAAGGAGTTGGATGTGCTAAACATGGTGAAAGTATCAAAACGCACGGTCGGCAACTAAATCCACACAATCCATATTAGAAAAGCGAGCCTCTAAACGAGCCGTTTGGACTTCCGTAACTTTGTGGCGTCACAAAGGTTCGCTCATTATCATTTTTGTAAGAAAGAATAGACTAACAAAGTGTTTTTTTCAAAGCGGTTTATTACCGGAGAGTTTTCCCTACCTGTAGCTGCCGAGCTGCGGTGTCTCACGTTTCACTCTTGAAACGGTTAGCCAATCAGAACAGAGAGGTTGTTAATATTAATGAGCCTTAAAGGCACGGCGACAGAAACAGCCTGTTCTTGGTAAGGCTCAGAGAGATGCTGGAAGATGCGTGTAAAAATGGATTGAGAGTGTTTTTGGTTCATGACACCACACACACAGCTTTGAATGGACCTCAAGACAGAAAATAAAACACTGGAAAGTGGAGAATATGATGATGTGTTCTTCCCATTATTATCATTATCATTGATATGGTTAATGTTAGACTACCTAATAGACCAGTCCAGCCCTACACAAACAGTGCTGGTAGCTCTGCTCAAGTCAAGTCAAACTTTATTTGTAGACTATATTTCATACACAAGGATATTCAATGGGCTAAAGCAAAATACATACAAAAGTAGTGCAAACCTGACCTACAAATACATATCACATGGCAAAAATATACATAAACACATATCACATAGATAACCCTCCCCCTTAGAACATGTGCACACACATACACACACACACACATATATGCAGGTATAAGACCTAGTCAAATGCTTTACAGAAAAGTTTTAAGCCTGTCTTTAAACAAGTTCAGTGTGTAGGGCAGGCTAATCCAACAACTGAGATTGTAACAGAGCTAAAAGTAGGTTTTGATTTCACCCTTGGAACAACCAAGAAGCCAGTGTCGTGCAATCAAATCAGAAATGCATTGTGGCAGAATCTTAAAATCACCCCTACTCCTTACTGGAAGCCGGTGCAGCGATGTAATGTGTTCTGCGGTGCAGTACAGAGTCAGTACAGGCGTAATGTCCTCCCTGTGTCCTGGTAGGGACATGTGTCAGGAGATCAGCACTAACTGGGGCAGCCAGACGTGGCAGGAGTTCGACCAGCTGTGTGAATACAACCCGGTGGAGACGGAGCTCATCACCTGCCTGGCCGATGTGAGAGAGCCCTGCCAGCTGGGCTGCAAGGACCTCAGCTACTGCACCAACTTCAACAACAGGTCAGACTCAGAATCACCTACTGTACCACTCTTCAACTGATATGAGTTTTTTTTAAGGCTGATACCAATACAGATATCTTTAGATTGAAGCATCTTCCTACTTCTCTTCTAAGCTCTTCTCTCTGTCTGGCTGTCACTGTCTCTCTGGCTTCTGATTGGTTAATACCCTCACGCTGACTGCCTCTGATTGGTCATCAAGTCAACATCAACTGTGCTTTGCCAACAGATGCCAAATCAGTCCATTTTTTTTTTTGAGCACGATAACATAATTCTTGGTTATTGGGTGAATGTCAGTGTGGGTATGTGTGTTTAGAGACTGAAGGAGAGAGAGAGAGAGAGGGAGAGAAAGAGAGAGAGATTTATTGTGAACTCAGTGTGACCTCGGGAGTTATCAGTACCGCAGCATGTTGTACACACTGTCTACAGATGAGGCCAGAGGCCAAACCGAACGGCTTCAAAGGCCGCACGGAGAAGTCACACAAACACATAGAGATCAAAACCAACTCAAATAAATGCAGTTCAGACACACACACACACGTTGGTCTGCAGACCACCTGGTGAACGGTCTCCAGAAAGACTCACAACTGTCAGCTTGAGCATCCTAAATAGATCACATTTAAAGCTGGAGGTGGGAAGCAATATAAGGACCTAGCAAGTGGAGTTTTGTTTGCATTCTAAGATGTATTTAATTTTGTTTTAACTGGTGCTCCTACCCTCCTCCCAGCTTTCCTCAATCATGTCCAAGATGCCTTTCCAGCCAAACAGCAACTTAAATGGGTAAAAACCCAGCAGAGGCCTGGAGTATCCTCCCATACGGCAAATAACAGAGGATCTAACCACTGACCCCAATGTTGGCTATCCTTGTTAACAAACTTTACAATTATTGCCTCCAGGGTTTTATTAAAGCGTTCGATCCAGCCATCCGTCTAAGGATAATAGACATTGGTCTGAATCTATTTAATGCCCTACAATTAGTTGAGATCCTGTAGTGTTCGTGGCATAAAATACATGCCTGTAGTGAGAATCAAACCAATCTGGTTGATTATACAAGGCCAGCAACTAGGGTTTCGTTTTGTTTCATTTCTTTATTCACACATATAATAATTTAAAAGAAAAGGATACAATATATAATTTGCAAGTGAATGTGAAGGAGAATTGCCTAAAAACCCTCCAGGGGCTTGAAAAGTGGCAGTATATACATCTGTATCGGTTGGGTAGTAACTGAATACTTGTAGCAGCGTTACATATTGTAAATACAAAAAAATATAACTGTATTCTGTTACATTACCTTAGACAACAGCTATTTGTAAAAAATTTGAGAATTACTTCTGGGATTAGTTTTAATGTGAGAAACTCAAACCCATTTAAAATAGTGGCACATGTTCTAGGTCTTAAAATGTGGCGCAGAAGAAAATTTGTGTACAAACCTGTATCCAAAACGTTGTAATTTTTCCCTTTTTCTTATCTGCACTGTAAAACTTTCATTAAAGACTGGGTCTCAAAGAGCGTCCAGATCTTTAACAATAGCCTTCTCTCAAAGTGAAGCAAATCTTGCATGTATGAGGGGGCAAAGATACTCCCATTGAAGTGTTGGAATGTCTCAGTGGAATCCCCCCCCCCCCCGGAGTACAATTGGAATTTGTCCCTAGGAATTTTGTTATTTTTCCCCAAGGAGAGCATTGGTCAAATCCTGGTTTTAGATCATGATGGCACAGGGGGGCTCCTGCTGTGGCATTGTGGGATCTGAAGTTCAGGCAAACAAACTGTGTCTGAGGCTTCTCTAGTTTCCTTTGATGGGGTCCGGGGGAGCCTTGTACGGGTCTCTTCTTCCCTGAGGGGTTCAAAAGCCGGGCCGTGGAGCCGGAGCGAGGGCCAAAGAACCAGCGTGAAAGACAAAACACTGGGCTGGAGATGGTATGGCAGGGCCGGGACGCATGTTGCTAATAAGTGTGTGTGTGTTTAAGACAGTTGCGCCATACTACGTCTTCAAATACCACACAACAAAATATCCTTAGCGCATAGCAATGCAGCAGGGTGGCATACCCTAGTAGAGAGTAGAGAGACTGGAGGATCCAGGTTCACCCAACCTCGCTGTGGCGTCACCTTGGGCATTGCGCACCGCTCGGAAAGTTCAATTTCAACTTTGACCCAGTTTGTCGGTGACCTTTCAAAGCGCAACCAATGAGAAAACAGTTGAATGTGACGTTGCCAGAAGCGACTCAGACAAGAACAACGGCAATGGGCAAAAAGCTCATGCTCTGTGCTCTCGGTTTTGCCTCAGCACTCTTGCTCTGCGCCTCACCCCGCGGTGAGCAAAGAGCAAATTGCCAATCATGCGTAAAGGCCATAAGTGTCCTTGGGCAAGACACTGAATCCCTGCCAGCTCCATGGGTGCTGTTCTGCAGCTGAACCTGACCTCTGACCTCCTTGTGGAGGTTGGCAAGCAAAAAGATTCAGGCCTCTTTCCTCTTGTGTTCTCGTTTGTGCAACTCTAGGTCAGGGACTTACCTCTTGCTGATACCCATATTCAGAGCAATGCTGTGCAGTATGTTCTTAAGAGCCTGAATAATGAAACCCTGATGAAGGATATTGCCGCTAAACCTTGGTGGTTTTTAATATTAAAGCTTTGTCAATGCCAAGAGTAGCGGATCTTTTTTCTTTTTCTTTTTGAGCCATGTCCCATGGAGGAGCTGCAAGGTTGAGACCGATCTTTTGCCCTTTGTTCTTCTAAGCGTGGACGGAAGACTATATTTCTCATTTGGATCCTTGTTTGAAAGACATGACGAACCTGGACTGTAGCCGCTTCAGCAGCCCTGTCTGGTCTGTCCTGGTGATTCTCCGTGTTTCAACACGTAAAAGCTGTAGCGAGCTGCTGTTAATAAGAGTCAGCAGGTTGCTAGAGTTTATTTTTGGTATGAGAGGAAAACCACTGTGACCGCTGGCTGTGTAGGGGTTGAACTCAGGTCAGGACACAGGGACGAGGTACAGACACACACACACACACACACACACACACACAAACGGACATTTGGCGATTGTAAACCCACTCATCAGAGGCGAATCCAGTGGTGGAACCACACCCAAAACCTCTGCCTGGAACCCTCTCCCTCTAAACCCACCAATTAGCTGACTCACTTCAGACCAAACCCACCAATCAGAGATCAAAGACACTTCCTGGTGCAGAGTTGGAGGAAAACAACACTCACATCACCTCTCTCTATTCCCTTAGGACTTAGTGTCCCCAGCGCAAAACCTTCACTTTCTCTTGGGTTTTCATTTTCTATGTCACTTCAATCAACTTGTACGCTATCAATTGGGACATTTGGAAATCTTGCGTGACAAGAAAATGGCAAACGCTGTTACAATTCAAATAGAAAATGTGATTCAGATTGCACTGATGATTGAGGAGAGGGAAATGGCTTCAATCAGGAAGTCTTGTTTCACTGAGAAGGCTCTAATGCTGCTTTCTTGTAAAATTGGAAAGATGGTAGAAAAGAGCTTCCAAATAGAAAATACCGTTCTCCTCTGCTTTCAGCTGGTAAATACTACTTGGGAACTTGGGGTTTGGCGATGGACCCTGATGTTTACAACTTCTTGGATTCTGACATCACCAACAATGAAGTTTCAGAAGTCAAGTACAGACAATGATGAATTCATTTCAAATAAAGGCAACAAAATTAAAATAACAATTTTCATCACATTTTGTGATCTTTAAATGCCTCGGCAAGACTTAGGAACTCAGACTTTTGGTTTGCGGTTGACTTTGCAATGTTTGGTTCGCTGTAAAACATGAACTCAAATGTATGTCTTCAATAATGTACAATAAGTGCGTGTGTGTGTGTGTGTTGAGTCTGAAAAGCCTGAGAATAATTATCACCAAGAACAACCAAAGTCTACGGAAAACTTCAATCATGGCATCCTGATGGCTTCCAACAAATAAGTTAGCGCTTCAAGCTGTCAAATGGCTCAGATGGTTATTCCTGTATGATGTGAATGCAGCATAGTAGGAAGGAGTACAAAACTGTCATGGCCAATAAGAATTCAGGGTTCAACTCATGCAGTGGGAGCAACCTTTCAGTGATATGTTTAGGGGAAAGACAGCAGAAATAGGCAATGGGAATTCTCTTTGTGTCTTTGTCAGTGGTGTACATCTACATTCTCTGACACTCTCGCTCTCGTTTTCCACAGGCCGACAGAGCTGTTCCGCAGCTGCAACGTCCAGTCAGACCAGGGGGCCATGAACGACATCAAGCTGTGGTCCAATGGGACAATCAAGATGCCTTTCATGAACATCCCCGTCCTGGACATCAGGAAGTGTCGGCCGGAGATGTGGAAGGCGGTGGCCTGCTCCCTGCAGATCAAACCCTGCCACAGCAAGTCAAGGGGGAGCGTCATCTGCAAGTATGTGTACTACCGCCTTAAAACACCTAGGCCCTAAACCCTACATTTTAGATGCTGCTAATACAGATGTGGAGCAGGGGGTGTCAGCTGTTGTCGGGTGAAAACCTGGAGTCATTCCTATGTTCCCAGGGTCCTATGTTCCCCAGATTTATATGGCACATAATGGGAACATGACAAAGGGTCCTATGTTCCCAGGGTCCTATGTTCCCCAGTTCTACATATGTGCTCTCCCAGGGTCCTATGTTCCCAGGGTCCTATGTTACCAGGGTCCTAGCACATAATGGGAACCTGAAAAAGATGTTCCCCAGCTCTGTCTTTGCTTAATATGGTTAGGGTTAGGGTTAGGGTTAAACATAGGACCCTGGGAACATAGGACCCTGGGAACATAGATACGCTCCCGAAAATCTCACATCCCGACAATGTCAACTTTTCAGGAACTAAGAAACAGCCTTGATTTTAGCTTGACAACCATGCATTTTAGAGTTTATCTAACGTAATCTATGTATTCTAACACAAACCTAAGGGTTGTACAATTTTCTCAACTGGCAGAGGAGCATGTAATCTTTCAATTAAGGTGAATTCACGGAAATTAGTTAAAAGATTTTAAAAGCGACGATATGCCGCTGTATGTGGCTAATCATTAGGCCATGACCATTATCTATAACCATAATCTATAGCTCCATTTATTGTTGGCTTCACTGCCAAGTAGTAGAGTAAATAGGATAGCATCATCTGCAAACAGATGTACAAAATAGTAGGACCAAAAAACTCTAAAACTGAGTTGTGCCCCTATTTTCACAATCCATAGGGTTTCCTTGATATCTATTCTTGTTCTCCCTAACACTGATACCAGGGTTGGACCAGTATAACATTTTTTGAAGGTTGATACTGATACCTTTACCATGGTACCATGGTCTTTGAGCTCTAAAGTCAGTCATTTTCTACACAACATGTTAATCATAGCTGATTAGTAAAAGCATGTAGAAAAATCTTCACATCTTAGCTGTGATTTTTCACACAACTCCCATAATCCTTTTCTCGTATGTAAATGAATTTAGATGATGTCACATGATGGGAGATCAAACGTCTGGGTTCTCTGGTAGTTTACATGGACTGCTGCCATACAATGATGTATGGTGATATACTGTATTTAGACAACACATACTCTGGTGTTTTATCAGTCATATTGTTGTATAAGCAGTGCTTTTAAAACAGTTGAGTTGTTAACCTTAACTACCAAGAAAAGTACTGTATTTTCCATAGAAGAGAGCTGAACAACTAGGGAGCCAGAGAGCTGAGAACACATTCTAATTAAGTGCTAATTAATTAGTTCTATATGTCATAGTCATAATCACAATAAAACATAGTCATGCATTCTAAATTAAATATGCAATCAGACAGCATCATATATATCATATCACATCGAAAGACCAATATCTGTATTTTTTAATAAAAGGCCAAACATTTGCACGCTCATATCAGTGTAACTGATACCCTCAATAGCTAGATACCCTGTTGCTGTTATGTTAAGCTATGTTTAGGCCAAAGTGGCCTAATGCACAGGGAGGATAGACTGGCCTTTCTGCAGGGATTTACTACCATACCACACTACCGCAACTCATTCATCAACACCACTGACAGGCTGTGTGTGTGTGTGTGTGTGTGTGTGTGTGTGTGTCTGTGTGTCTGTGTGTGTGTGTGTGTCTAGACTGAGGCTTCTCACCTGGTCTCATCACGCATGGAATGAGAGAAATGAAGATGGACACTAACACAAAAGTGTGTGAATGTACGTGTGTGTGTGTGGCTATATACAGAGAAACAGAGAAAGACACATTCCAGCTAACAGTCTCACTGTAGGCACACAAGTGTGACAGGAAACTCGCATCTCTTTTTGTCACCCCTCTATTTACAGACACACTCACATACACACACACACAAAGAATCATTATGTTGGAGTAAAAGGGGGATTATGGCTCCTCACGCTAACCTTCTGAGCCTCTATGGGGATGTCTGCTCTCTCTGTCTCTCTCTCTCTCTCTCTAAAAGCATGTGGAGGAAATGTTAAATTAACTTACCATAGAATTAAATACGTCAATTTATCCATGAGAGTAGCCTAGCTAACATTAGCCAAAAAGCCATGCGTCCGACTACATTGTTGTTGGTTTGTGTTAGCCTGGTTGTTGTCTAGCTAGTTTGCTAGCCTTGCTAGGGGAGCGTATCTATGTTCCCAGGGTCCTATGTTCCCAGGGTCCTAAGTTCCCAAGGTCATATGTTCCCAGGGTCCTAAGTTCCCGAGGTCCCATGTTCCCAGGGTCCTATGTTCCCAGGGTCCTAAGTTCCCAAGGTCCTATGTTCCCAGGGTCCTATGTTCCCCAGTTCAATATTCTGTTAACACTCATTAACCCTCCTATTGTGTTTTTTATATCAGTTATAAGACACGTGAAGTGTGAGAGTTAGATTCAAAAACATGTATACTAGGCTAGTTTTCACCTAAGGAAGCATTAAGCTATGACCTTTGGTGATTCCATGACTCCAACCATTTGATAAGTTCCCTCAAGTGTAGGCCTATTATATTGAGAGCCACACGGCAGTGCTGGGGAACAGAAAACCCCTTTGACGAGTTCCCACAATAGCCCATGTCACATTAAGCGAATACAGAGCTGGGGAACATCTTTTTCAGGTTCCTGTTATGTGCTTGGGAACATAGGACCTTGGGAACATAGGACCCTGGGAACATAGGACCCTGGGAGAGCACATATGTAGAACTGGGGAACATAGGACCCTGGGAACATAGGAATGACTCCCTTGCGAGCTAGTTGAATAGCTAATAGCAAAAGAAACATCAGTGTAGTAATGTTATTGAATAATGGGGATGAACACTTTATGTTTTTTATAAGAGGTTCAATAATAGCGTGGTTGCTATGCGGTACAAGGACACACAGTGTCAGAGATGTGAATCAGCCTACACAATTCAGCAGTATTGTAGAGGAGTATTGCAGTATTCTCACTGTCAAATCTCATAGGCTTAGAACCCACAATTTTTTTTACCCTGCTTTTATTGCTTTTGCTGTCGATTTTATCTGGTGTTGTTTTCCTTCTGGTGCGTCTTTGTAAAGCACTTTGTAGGCTACTTGTGGTTTCACAAGTGTTATATACTGTAAATAAAGATTATTATTATTATTAAATGCCTGTGGTGAGCGCTACCATTCCTCTGTCATTCTGTTGTTCCCCTCCATTCTCTCTCTTCCCTCTGTCTAGCAGAGAATAAAGGTGTGCAGTCAGTAATGAGTGATGGGGAGGCGGGACCTCTTGCACACTTGTCTGGGTTTTGATGGACAGGTAGAAGCCTTGCCCCACACTCAGAATCTGCTGCGTCATGTCTGGATTGTGTGTTTGGGGGTGTGTGTGTTTGTGTGGGTGGTTGGGTGGGTTTGTTTGCATGTGTGTGTCTGTATTGCATAACACCAGTCCATCCCTTAGGCCATATTTGTTCAGTCATTTGTCAAACACATCCTTTCCCTCAGGTTTTTATCATCTACTTGTCTTGAATAACATTACGCCATCATATCTTTTAAAGTGCTTGTCAAGCCTCTGGCTGAGTGTGTTGTCAAAGCCCACCGCTCTTGCATGAAGACTAGTATGCAACCCTCTTCATCTCAACAATTCTACATTAGTAATCCATTAGATACACATATATAATACAGGCGTATATAATATATATAGTAGATACACACTGCCTGTCCAGGCCCATCCAGATGAGTACACAATGTTCAGCAGTAGAACTACATCAGTTAGCAGTAGAACTACCTCAGTTAGCAGTAGGATTACCTCAGCAGAACTACCTCAGTCAGCAGTAGGACTACTTCAATTATCAGTGCCTCAGCAGTAGAACTACCTCAGTCAGCAGTAGGACTACCTCAGTCAGCAGTAGAACTACCTTAGTTAGTAGTAGGACTACCTCAGTCAGCAGTAGAACTACCTCAGTCAGCAGTAGAACTACCTCAGTCAGCAGGAAGACTACCTTAGTCAGCAGTAGAACTACCTCAGTTAGCAGTAGAACTACCCCAGTTAGTAGTAGAACTACCTCAGTTAGAATTGCCTCGGTTAGAAGTAGGACTTTTTGTGACTTGGGAATGAAGACAAAGCATGAGATAGCACAAATTAACTAGAGGGTTTGCATTGGGAGCAGGCAAGGTTCTGTTGTTTTTGTCCCCTACAATGAAATCTGGGGAGGACTATGGATTGTTTTCCATCCTTTCTTTTCTCATAATTTCCCCCCTAAGGCCGTTTCATTTATTTACTGATTTACCCAAGGGGTAACATAATTTATTCAATCCAACAATATGGGATGCCAGAAATACCAAAAAGAAAAGACTACTAGAGAATGCAAATGGCCCTATGAAATGTATTGTTACAGAACTGACTTGAAACGTTGACCTTTTTCACATTTGGTAAGCTTGTTACTGATTATCATTTGTGGGGGATTATGTGTTTTCTGTTGCTTTGTTCTTATCGATTTTTGTTTTTATTCTATTGTCTCTTATCCTGGCCTCAGGTCAGACTGTGTGGACATCCTGACCCAGTGTGGGGACAGGAAACGTTTCCATGAAGGACAAACGCCAGAGAGGATCTGTGACCTGCTGTCACCCATTGACGACCCTGAGCGCTGCATCCCCCTCCACAGATACCTCAGTGAGTAACAATGTACAGTACAACATACATATTTTTCAAAACAATGTACAGAAAAACAGAAAGTTAACTTGAATTGGCTTTGATGAGATTACAAACTCAGCAGCGTTTCCCCTACGATTGAATAGTAAGATTGGACCAACTCCAAAGTAGCTTACCATACTTACAGATGGTAAATAAGCCTTATTGAAATTGTTTAACCCATCATAACTCAAAATACAGGTCTATATTATTATTACTGTAATTATAAATGTTGCACCCTCAAAATCCATTGAAAACTTGGATCAAAAGCTCAATAGGTGCAATATAATATCAGATACTTTTATTGATCCCTGTATGGAAATTCTCTTTTTGCCTAGTTTCTAGCTTATACCATGCCGAATGAAATGTCACTGCTAATGGACTAGTCTTATCTTGTCTTATCTCTGAGGCATTTCTATTCTGATTGGGCAATTATTCTGATTATTAATGGGATATTAGGCTCCATATAAATCCAACGAGTAAGTGATGGGGCAGAGCACATGTTCTGACCAACAGAAGATACTCAAATATATGATATAATTATATTCTACCCTTTTCCAATCCCCCTAAACCCCCTCCCACTCACACACACACACACACTCCAGCCCCCAGTTCCTTAGGTAACAGCATCGTCGAGGAGGTGATCCATCCATGTAACCCCAACCCCTGCCCCAGCAACCACCTATGCCAGGTCAACAGGAAGGGTTGCCATGACGAACTCAACTGCCAGCCCTACTTCTGCGTGCCAGGTAGGACAAAACTCCGACATTCAACATCTTATGCAGCATTCACATTGAATGTCGGTCAATCACAATGGCAAACTGCCTTCTTATTGCCATGGGGATTTTGACAAAAAGGAGGTTTGACCATTTCATGCGCATAGATACGATGAAAATCAATTTGCCACATTGTTCAACATCCAGTTTGCATTCACCACTGTGGTAAAAGGTAAAAGTTGGGAAAAACCAAACTTTTGTCACCAATTGTCACCAATTTGCGTCTGTATAGGCACTTAACTTCAACCTTGGCAGAGCTTACCGTCATTCTTTATTGAAAACAATGAACATCCAGCTGTCTACTGCACACCACCGCAATGTGAATGCAGTATTATTCTATCCTCAGTCTGTCTCTTTCTCCCTCTCTCCACCACTCAATCCACATCTCTCTCCTTTGTATGCAGGGTTGGCTAGAATAGTGTTGGGCTTTCTCTCAACACTTCATCCTGTCCTTACTCTTGCTGAACAGCTTGTGAATGTCTTGGGAACGTATGAAATCTTTGACAAGTTTCAGTCTGGTTTTCGTCAGAAACATTGCACAGAATCGGCTCTCCTCAGAGTCTCAAATGATATCCTGATGCGTGCTGATGCTGGCGCCTTCTCTGTCCTGATATTGCTGGATCTCAGCGTGTGACTCCATTGACCACAGCATGCTTATTGAGAGGCTTAGGCAATGGGTGGGAGTTGCTGAGACTGCCCTGGATAGGTTCTCATCTTACCTCTCTGATAGAAGCTTTTCGGTCTCTGTTGGTAACTTTGTGTCACATCACCCGCAATCTCGGAACCCATCGTCTATCGGTCTGACGACGATTAGACTCTGGGGGCGACGGCCAATATTTTAGGGTTTCCGGTGTAGCCAGCGGACAGATCTCTATCTGTTTATAGAGATTAGCCGAAATGTCGTCTGGACCTAAAACACCTACAAAAAGTATTGATGTTTGTGTATTGTGTGGAGAAACGTTCGACTTGTGTAATAAAAGAAACAAATTGCTTTCAAAGTCGGATTACAAAATTGTAATTTTTTCAAAAGCAATTTTGTAATCTGACTTTGTGTCACGTGGAGTGCCTCAGGGCTCCGTCCTGGGTCCTATTCTGTTCACTATACATGCTTCCCCTTGGGCAGTTGATCAGTCATTTTAAGTGTATTTCTTGTTGTTATGCCGATGATACACAGCTGTATCTCTCCTTCAAACCAGATCAATTGGATAAATTAGCTGTTTTACAGGATCGTTTGGCTGCCATCGAAGACTGGATGGCAGCCAAACGGTTTCCTCCAGCTTAACTCTGAAAAACCTGAAATTTCTTGTTATTGGCCCAGACGGTATAGCATCTGAGGTTCAGCAGTGTATTGGCCCCTTGTCCTCTAATGTGAGATTTAGTTGTAAAACCTTCAGCCTGTTGTGCCTCAGCCACAGCTTGAAATTATTTGCCTGGATTATTGTAATGCCCTTTTTACATACCGATTAAATTCAGGATTGATTTCAAAATCCTGCTGATCACATACATGAACTTTTGTCCCCACACCTACCTGGTAGCTCTCTAAGGTCCTCAGACCAGGGGCTACTAGTCATTTCTTCGTGTGTTGTTGACTATACTGTCACTGTATCTTTTTTATGTTTTTAACTCGTGAAGCGCTTTGTGACACTCGCCTTAAAAGGTGCTATACAAATAAAGTTTTACTTACTGACTTACTCCATCTCTTTCTTTTCCTCATCCTTCCCTCCCTCCACCGTTCCCTCTGGGTGAAGTAACACTCTTCAACAGTTGGAGGGCGCTGTTGTGGGAGAAACACTGAATACTTGTATTTTTTTTTTATATTTTGGCATGGAAAGATATTGAATGTTGGCACAAAATATGTCAGCAGTTGATCAGCAGTTTCAATCCCAAAATCCTTTTTCCTTCTCTGTATCCGTGTGTGTGTGTGTGTGTATGTGTCCAGGCTGTAAGCTGGGAGAGGCCTCAGAGTTTCTGGTGCAGCAGGACGCTCGCATCCAGGTCCCGACTCGCACCGGTCCAGCCGGATGCTACGAGGTCTGTAGCTGCGGTCCCAGTGGGCGCCTGGAGAACTGTGTGGAGATGCCCTGTGTGGACACCAGCAAGGCCTGTATCGTAGGAGGACAGAGGAAGGGTAAGACCAGCCTCTTGTCTGTCTGTCTGTCCAAAGGGCAGAGGTGGGATGTAACAAAGTAAAAATACTTCATTACTTTATTTAAGTAGGATTTTCAAGTATCTGTACTTTACTCACGTTTTTCTTTCACTGAAGACTTTTTACTTTTACTCACTACATTTCAAAAGAAAAATCTGTACTTTCTACTCACTACGTTTTCAAAACAGACTCATTACTCTTGGGAAATCATCAACTTGATTTTCTATGATGATTGATGACTGATTTTTTTGTGCATCAGACGGCTTCCATTCTGGAAGCAGCTGATCAAGAGCCAAATGAGATTGGCTGCTTGTTCAGCAAAGTGCCACCACAAAGGAAGGAAAGGGACAGAGAGAGAAGCAACATGAAGAAGAGAGAAGCAACAAGAGAGAGAGTTAATGTAGTGAATAATTGCTAGAATTAACGTTAGTGATTTGAGCTGCAGACTTTCTCATCTGGGATTCAGAGGAACGCTGAATAGAGAACCAGTTTAGTTAATTAGAAATGACTTTTTTAGAGAACGACTTTTACTTTAATACTTCAAGCAAATTTAAGACCATGTACTTCTATACTTTGACTTGAGTAAAGGATTTGAAATGGTACTTCAACTTCTACCAGAGTATATTTTTAAATGAGTATTTGCACTTTTACTTGAGTATGGAATTTGTGTACTTCTACCGCCTCTGCCAAAGGGTCCTTAAAAAGTCTTCAATTATCTCTATTTATTGCCTTAAAACGTATTGAAATGTCTTAAATACAGCAATTAGAGGTCTTAATTTCCCCACTGTGCAGCTTTAAGTCTCACTTTGATGCAGGTATAAAATTAGATGAGTCATATTGTTGAAAAGAAAGGCAAATGAAATCAGACAAATGTTATGAATTGTGTAGTTTCACCTAAAAATCTGAATGCAAGCAGCAGCAGTTGGTTTCTTATGTTATATTTCATTACTGCTCTTACAGCTGGTCACATGGGTTTGACCCGCATGTAGATTAATACAGCACAGGGTTAACACAAGATGCTAAACATGTTGGACTTCATGGCCCTAAACATTTAATTTCCCGATGTCCTTTTTCTTATACTGCTTATTTATAGTTTCAGAACTTTAATTAGCTATGTTCAATCGTAAATAGGCTGTTTTTGCCAGCTTTTTGTTTTTCTTTTTTGGTTGCTGAATTGGTCTTAAATTAAATTCTAAGTTTAAAAAGGTCTTAAATTTGGCTTTCTGAGTCCTGCAAATACTTCATCTACCCAGACAGCCAGTTATGGTCCAAGTACTGTTGCTACCCCAAACATATTCCGTCATTAGAATAAAACAGAAAAAGCTTTTATTGCTATTTATTTTTATAAGGATAGTGATCAAGCCTCAGTCTGAGAGAAGAGCAGCCTGGAGGAAATAGAGTATTAGTATTGAGTCCTTTAGCAGCCAGAAATGTTATCAAGCATCCAGTTGTTTACAGGAACTGGGCTGGATGTCGGCTGTCCAAGGCCTTGGAGAGAACTGAGAGAGAGTTGAATGAGGACAGAAAATACAGAGACAGAAAAGTGGGATGGGAACATATAATAGTCAGCATAGACACAGCTTAGATTCTGTTTGGCTATTCAATACAATACAAAAGTTTTCTACATACCTCATCCGTGCCAATTGAAAAAGCTTTATTGTCCCATGAGGTTAACTTGGTTCGCAGACAAGGTTTTGCAATAAAAACGCATAATAAAAACACAAACATAATGAAATCATATAACATAAAAACACAATAAAAACCACACTAACAATTGCCACAACATAACCCTACAGACAAACAGTGGGCAAGACCAGATTGAGTCAATTGCTCCATATAGTGTAATAAAATGTGTGTCCTGTAGAAACATCATAACATAGTTTTTAATGTAGATATTACGGAAAGCAATCAATTCATTGTTTGGATCTCTCTCTCTCTCTCTCTCTCTCTCTCTCTCTCTCTCTCTCTCTCTCTCTGCCCCCTTGTGGCCATAGATCACATCTGCACCTAGTGAATCCTCCATAGACAGCAAAACAAATTTTCACTTGATTTTTTTCAATTTGATATTCAATTCAAATCTGAGTTTATTGGCATGGCCGGAAAGGAGGAACCTATGTTGCCAAATACCAAAGCAATATAGTATCAATTGCAATTAATAGACATGTAGTCAACAAATATTGTGTTATCAGCAAGAATATAATAAGTAATCATTCAATTCAACGGTCCCTTTCATTTAGTAGTCATACAGTATATATAGTAGGTGCGTACATACACACACACACACATTTTTACCATTTTACTCAGTGTTTCACCCCCCCCCCCCCCTTGTCTTTCCCCTCACCATCTACATCAGTTTGAACCCAGAGAAGTTTATTGCTCTTTTAGCTTTTTCTTTTATGTTTGTTTTCGCCTGAACTTCTAAAAGGGGGGGGTGGGGGGGCAGCCGTTATACTCTTATTGAAGACAGATGTTCGGTTTGAATTAGACACACGCTGTTCTTGTCTTGTACGGGGCCGAACCCAATTAAAAAAAAAACCTGTTGCTTATCGGTAATTCAGCATGTAGATAATGATGAAATCTCAACTTTAAAAGCTTTTAAATGCGATTGTGTGTCAGTTGTGGGTTTTTTTGAGTGTCAACCCTCTCTACCCTCTCTACCCTGCACCTTTTTTGCCTTAAGCGCAGTGAGGCATCTGCTTTCCGTGGTCTGTGATTCCCACTATCTGCTGCCAACCAAAGTACACCGCGGTGGGCGGTAGGTAGCGAGCGAGTGTGAGCGAATTTCTTGAAATGAAGTGCTGCTTTGGCGGACCGCGCGCGCGCCGGATCGAAGAGTGGATCCTAACGATTCAGAGGAGGTGTTAAGTCATGTTCTACAAGGTGTGGATGTTTGCTGACAAGCGAGACCGCATTAAACTGCCAGGTTTTTTGAATGGAGTTTGGCGTTGCTAGAGAACAGCATGCATCAAGGCTAGTTGTTTGCTTTTAAAGCAGAAGGGAGATGCAATGGTAGAAATGTAGTAAAAGGAATACTTTGAAAAGGGGTATTTGAGGTGTGTGTGTGTGTGTGTGTGTGTGTGTGCATCCATAAGGTTGATTGTAGAGACAGCAGTGCTCAAAAACCCTCAGGCCCAGATGACATGAAGGGCACTCTGTTTATAGTGCTCTCTACTGCTGAAGATGGAGGCTCTATCCTACTTCTCTTTGTGGTTCAGTGCTTTCTATTATAATTGCTGTCATTTTAAAGGCCATTAAAGGGGTGGGGGGGGGGGGGGTTGGGGGGGTCAGGGTTCATTAGATTGGAGAAAGAGCAGTTTTCCCATTGGTTGGATGAATTCAAGGATGACAAGGATGACACTGGGCATCAATGCTGTTCATTCACAGCAGAGGGAACTGACTCATCCTGAAGTTTAAATGGAAGCGAAGAGACCACCGCTAATTTTGACGGTGTAATGGAAAAGTATTATGACCAGTGGTGCAGTAACAAATGACCGCTCCCAGGGAGGAATGAGCAAATTAATCATTCTTGAAATAACAGTAATAGTATATCACACGTTGGAAGTGATTCTTCTGTCAGAGTGTCACTCCTTCCATCATCTGTCATCGCCAGAAACTGAAAGATATAGCTCCGTTCGTGCTGGAAGAACAGCGCCCTCTTTCTGTTTTTGCCGTAAAGCAATCTCTCTTTGTGCCGTAAAGCAGTGATACTCAACCTTTTTCATATCAAGGACCGTAAGTTAGTCCACATTAGAGCCACGGACCCCCGTTTGATGAGATTCTTTCTCTCGGACCCAAAGCCGACTATATTTTTATTGTTAGAGATGATTTTGTCCAGAATCTCATGACTATCTGTATTGTAGGTATGATTAAAACAGTCATTCTTCTACATTCTCTAAAAAATGGAAAAATGGTGAAGTTTAACAACAACTCATCAATTTGCTGCCCCCTGGAACTCCTGTAAGGACCCCTGGTGGTCCCCGGACCCCACGTTGAGAACGACTGCCGTAAAGCAATCCAGCAGATTTCCCGCCAAATCTGAACCAGTAGCACACAATGTAAAATGGAGAGTAGAGGCTGGTAGAGGCTGACAGTGTTCTTGGCAATGGTCTTGAATTGATGTTAAAATGCCACAAGTAGTACCTTTAAATAGTAGACTGATTATAATTAACAATGATGTGTTGTGTGCTACCACCAGGCCATGGGACATCCTTCAGGGTCGACTGCCACCCTTGTTCCTGCTATGCTGGAGACACCATCTGCTCCACCAGAGAATGCCTCAGTGTGGACAGCTCTGACGAGGACCGCCGACGCTTCACTGGTATGTGTGTGTGTGTGTGTGTGTGTGTGGTGTGTGTGTCTGCCGGTCTGTTTGTCTTATGCCATGCATGCCAGGCATCTTTTCAGGTGAGGTCGGTCCATCAGCTGCTTCAGTGGGCTAGAGACTGGAAGGTTATCGGTTTGAATCCCTGGACCATCTGGGGAAAAAAGAACGGGAGAGGGTGCAATTCATTCTCTTTCCCCCACCCAGATTTTCCCATGAAAATCGGCAATGAATCGGCAATCTTTCAGTCACAAAGCTACTAGCTGCAAAGGATATATCAAGGACCCCTAATTTAGCTACATTAGAGCCACAGACCCCCATTTGATGAGATTTTGTCAAATCAGAGAAAATATTTATTGTCAGATATGATTTTGTCCAGAATTCCATGACTGTCTGTATTGTAGGTAGAGAGATAACAGTGAAACTATGATCAAAACAGTCATTCTTCTACATTCTTCTCTAATTGTGTTAACTTCTTATAAATGAAATAATGCTGAAGTTTAACGAGTCATCAATTTGCTGGGGACCCCCTGGAACCCCCTCAAGGACCCCTGGTGGTCCCCGGACCCCACGTTAAGAACCACTGCTATAGATTACCACTCTGTTTCTGTCTGTGCCCCTGTGTGTTCATGCCTAAGTTTGCCTGAAATTGGCTTTTCAATTAAGGTGGGATGTTTTGGGGTTTATATCATTGAGTTGTGGCTATCAAGGTGAGGCTAGCAGGTGCAGAGCAGGGAAGTCATAGCAACAACAACAATGGGGGAAAGCAGTAAGAAAAGATAGAACAGTGAAGCTAAACATGCAGCAGACAAGACCTGTTCAAAAACACGGTAAACATTAGCATTGCTTTTCCACACTGGCACCACCTGAAGGAGATGAAAGCTAGAAGCTAACTGGCTAGAATGCTAGACAGTTAGCTAGCTAGCTAGCCAGCTTTGACATTGTTGGTTATGTCTATTGTTTTTTGTGTGTTGTTTATGTATTGTGTCACATTTTAACCAACCCGTGAAGCCAAAGGCAAATTTCCACTGCGGTGGACAATAAAAGTTCTATTCTATTCCTCTAGCCAGTTAGCTAGTTTTTCTACGTAGCAAGCTAGCAGTGCAATACCTCATAGCATAACAGACGTGATAACTCGGTCACTCGCGTAATTTCCGGTGTTTACCAGCATTTTTATATGGAGTTCCCAACCGAAAGCTAAGTGACGTAAATTCATACACATTTCAGAAGCTAGGTATCAAATTTCATAAATACCTATACACATTTAAGCATATAAAACACTAAGTTACGAACTTAGTCACGAACAAGAAGCGGGAAGCCTTAAATCCCACTTTGGGCGACAGTTACTTCATGTAGAGAATCGGTATTGGCTGATAAATGGAAAAATAAGAGCTTTGAGTACATAGCCTGCACTTCTTACAAGTATCTGTAACATTGTGAAGGTACAGGAAGGGTTAATAAACGGTTCATATCGAGTATATGAATACACCGACACGGACGAAAGTAAGTGTCCGGAATTGGATACGAATTTTGAATCTCAAAAATAGGTGCGCTATCATCCATTTGCAGGGACTGGAAGAAAATCAATTACAAGTTAAGGTAAAAGCGATATTAAACTTTAAAAAAAGACAGATGGAGGATTGTTCATTTATGAGAAACTTCAGCGAAAACAGTACAGGATGAAATATATTGGTTGTGATTTTTTTTTGTCATATGCTGTCCGGAATTGGATACCCTGATGTTACATCATTTCCAACGTCGCACCCGTTCCGTTTCATTTCATTCCTCCCTCTCTCTTCCCCTCCTGCACCTCCTCCAGGTCTTCCCTGCGGCTGTCCGGACAAGTTTGTCCCGGTGTGTGCCACTAACGGGCGGACCTACCCCAGCGGCTGCGTGGCTCGCTGCATGGGCTTCCAGGACCACCAGTTTGTCTTCGGCCATTGCCGCTTCAGCGACCCCTGCTCCACCAAACCCTGCCAGAGAAACCAGAGGTGGGTTTGACCGTGTCTGTGGTTCCTGAGTAGGGTTCAGTTGATATGGTTTTTTGAATGCCAACACTGATACCGATATTTTTTGGACCAAAGTTGCCAAGAACTGATATTTTGTTGTAAATTTGACCATTTTCTATTTTTATTTATTTATTTTTTTTATTCAACACATATAATACAGAGAACATACAACTTGGAGGAGATGCATATAGAATTACACTTACTTTAACTTATATTCTTTTCATGTCTGTTCTGAACATTGTTATGGAATAATTCTTCTTCATTGGTAATAATAATTTTCATAATACATAAACATGAGCAGCACATATCAAATACTGCACCACTCATACCACCAATGAATTAACAATACAATAACTGTAGTATTAACCTAACATACTTTGTGGCTTATACCTGAGAAAGAAAAAAAAAAACAAGTGTAATAGGAATAAAATAAGAATAAAAATAAATGCAATGAAATAATTAAAAGTAAGAATAGGAAAAAAGAGGTGACTAAAGTTCTGGCATTGCCTGTATTAATGGTGACCATCTTTCAGCAAACCTGTCTGTTCTCAACTGTAATCTTGCTGTGATTTTCTCCATGATAAAGACATTTTTTTTACCCTGTCTCTCCATTGCGTTATGCTGGGGGGCTGCGGCTTCAACCAGTTATCATTTGTTTTGCTATTAAAAGCAGAATTGTAAATTTGACCATTTTCAAGCCAAAAATTCAGTGTTTTCGCACAGGATTGTATTCTTGTCAGGGTGGAAAAGCCACCGAAACAGCATTTAGACCATCATGGGACACTAAAACTCTCCATTGAAGGCCAGGATAATGATAAAAATACTGGAATCTGACCAAAATGTCTCATTAGAATCAATTCAGGTTCAGGGCTTCCCATAGACAACCAGTATTGATAAATCCTACAGTAGATATTTAATCAAACAAACTGCATCATATGTCTGTCATATCAGAGAGTCTCATATTTCCCAGTCTCCCCCCACATGTCATTAAACAGCATCAGGGATAACTGTAGGTCAGGGAGACTCACTCTTAAGATTTCAGCTAGATTTCACCATCCGAAAGCCCTAAAGCTTTTCACGCCCACCTGGAAAAATCTCTTTATCCCCTCTGCTTTATCGCTCTAATTCCCTTTTCTCTCTCTCTCTTTCTCTCTCTCTCTCTCTTCCCTTCTCGCTCCATCTCTCTTTTTCTGCAACCGTGATTGACGGCCCCCGGGGTTTGTTTTTTCAGGTGGTCGTGGTTGTGGTAACTTCGGGGGGGGGGGAACTGGCCACGAGGCTTCTATCAGTATGGGGTGTGTTATTTCATTCCGTCCAGGGATCACCGGCGACCTCTACCCCCCCACCCCCCCATCCCCCCTCCCCCTCATAACCTTTGACCCCCCCCTCAACCATGATCTTAATGCCGTTTCGGAGGCTTTTTCCACCCGGACAAGAACAAAAACACCGGAGGAGACAGTGAATATTTGTATTTGTTTGGCGTGAAAAAGAGTCACATTTCAGCAGCTTCAGTCCAAAAATATCACAATCGCAAATATTGCTGTTGCACTCTGGATAAGAGTGTCAGCTAACGTCTTAAAAAAAAAGAGCAGGTATAGTCATTGGAGTTATTGCATTTCCATTTCGGTTTCCAGTGTGCTTTATTGGCATGAAATGTCACAATATTGCCAAAGCATCGAGAAAAATATCAACTTCATGTTATATTCCCTGCCCTGTGTATCAGTCTGAGTGTCTCTCTCTCTCTCTCTCTCTCTCTCTCTCTCTCTCTCTCTCTCTCTCTCTCTCTCTCTCTCATCAGATAGACACAAACAAAATCGCACATTTGAATATGAACGTTTCAGCGGAGTTAAATTAATTTTTCCCCTCAGACTGATGCAATCTGGAAGACATTTATTTCACTTCTCCCTCCCTCCCACACACACACACACACACACACACACACACACACACACAGGTTTCACATTTTCATTCCCACCACATGCTGACGTCAATTGTCTTATGGCATACCTCAATATATTTCATGAACTCTCTCTTGGCTCTCTGTTCAAAGACCTTATATGCACACACACACACACACACACACACACACACACACTCTCACGCTCACACACACTCGACAAAACATTTGCCTTTGTTCTGGGGGTAAACAAGGCAGTAAAAGTTCGCAAGGCAACCCAGGTTTGCTAAACACCTGATTGGTGCTCAGCCTCGGAGACTGGCTGGTTGCTATGGTGACAGAGAGCAGGGTTTCTTTGTGTGTGTGTGTGTGTGTGTTGGGGAAAAGTTGTTTTACTTTTCTTTACTGCTTCTTACTAAGATGTATTCCTAATGTGTGCATGTGTGTGTGCATGCACATATCTCAATGCATGCGTGTGTGTGTGTGTGTGTGTGTTTGTGTGTGTGCATGCTTGTGTGTACAGGCACACACACACACACATACATACAGTATATACAGTATATGTGTGTGTGTGTGTGTTGGTGCTTGTGTGTACATGCATATATCTCAATGCATGCGTGTGTGTGTTTATGTGTGTGTTTGTGCGTGTGTGGACATGCTTGTACATATACTGTATATACAGTGTGTGTGTGTATTGTGGGTGATAGGTGTGTGTGTATATTTGGGGTGATGCGGTATGTACATTCATATATATGTGGTTCTCAACGTGGGGTCCGGGGACCACCAGGAGTCCTTGAGGGGCTTCCAGGGGTCCCCAGCAAATTGATGAATTGTTAAACTTCAGCATTATTTCATTTATAAGAAGTTAACACAGTTAGAGAATGTAGAAGAATGACTGTTTTGATCATAGTTTCTCTGTTTTCTCTCTACCTACAATACAGATAGTCATGGAATTCTGGACAAAATCATATCTGACAATAAAAATATTCTCAGATTTGGGATCCGAGAGACAAAATCTGATCAAATGGGGGTCCGTGGCTCTAATGTGGACTAAATTAGTGGTCCGTGATATGAAAAAGGTTGAGAATCACCGGTATATACAGCATATCTTTTCGGAGGATTCTCTCTTCGTCTCATCACACATGGAATAAAACAAAAGACGGATCCTAATACAACGGTGTGTGTTTTGGTGTGTGTGTGTGTGTGTGTGTGTTTCCCCAGGTGCGTCACGAAGCGGCGCGTGTGCCTGAGCGACTCGTCGGACTGCCCGCAGCACGAGTGCGTCGGCCGGCCGGCGGCCTGCGACAAGACCAGCATCGAGCCGGCCTGCGACACCGACGGCCTGGTCCACGCCAGCCTCTGCCAGCTGCAGCAGAACGGGAAAGCCCTGGCCTACATGGGCCAGTGCCAGGTAGGGCAGGGGTTCTCGACGCGGGGTCCGGGGGGGGGGGACCACCAGGGGTCCTTGAGGGGGTTCCAGGGGGGTCCCCAGCAAAACTGATGACTTGTTAAGCTTCAGCATTATTTCATTTACAAGAAGTTAACACAATTAAGAGAATGTAGAAGAATGACTGTTTTGATCTCTCTACCTACAATACAGATAGTCATGGAATTCTTTTCTTTTCAAAATCTTTTTATTGAGATTTTCAACAAAAAATCCCAGGGTTGGGCAGGCATATTCCACATTGTTACAAAATATACATCAATGTAGTATCATATAAAAATAAAAAGTGGTAATAGTGATAGTAATAAAGTGAGACGTCCCTACCCAACCCACCCACCCACCCTCTTGATTACCTGGAATAGGTATGAGGCACAGTATCTAGAAATAAAGAAATGAAACTAAGGATGTAGCTATTTCCATGAAGTCAGGTGTTATTTTCCTGTCAAGGGCAGGGCTAGAATGCATGTCACACTATGTCGTTTGGGTGTTATGAAAGTATGTCAAAAAGGGTCCCCGGGTCTTATAGAATTTCTCCCCAGAGCCACTGATTGAGAAGCGTTATCATCTCCAATTTAAGGCAGGACATTATATCTGGAGATAGTCATGGAATTCTAGACAAAATCATATCTGACAATAAAAGATATTCTCAGATTTGGGTTCGAGAGACAAAATCAAATGGGGGTCTGTGGCTCTAATGTGTGCTAAGTTAGCGGTCCTTGATATGAAAACGGCTGAGAACCACTGAGGTAGGGTACACAGCATGGGATACAAACCATGAAATGCTTTACATAGCACACAAACTGTTGGCTTTATTCACACGGCAGCCATATTTGATTCTAGGCGATGGTCTTGTTTGTTTACGAAAATTATACTAAAGTCTCAAATTTAATGTGGTAATGATTTACTGGTGAAAATGATACATGTAGCACCTTTAAACAATAATCGTCGAGTAATGATTTTGAAGATGATGATGATGATACAAGTTTATTCATTAGGATAAACCCCTTGAGATGAGCCGTCTCGTTTTCGAGGGGGTCCGAACATACAATACAAACAAAAATGGAAAACAAGAAATGAATCAAAGACATTAAAGTAATAGGAAAGACAAAAACAAAACAACAATCAACAATTCAACAAACACACAATCAACATAGAAACATCGGAAAGATGAGTACATTGGTGAACACAACCACTTGATGGCCACAGAGAGGCCGTGAACAAATAACAAAAATATAATAGAGAATAAAGAATATAGAATATCCAGTGAATTGTATATTATATATAGGTATAGCATCACCTGAAACATGAACAATTTAACTCAAAATAAGAAGACAAACCATTTTTAAACATGTGAAATGATGTCAAGGATCGTATGTTTGAAGGGAAGTCATTCCGGTCTGAAGGAGCCTTAAACATAAATGCTCTCTTTCCAATTGCGTTTCTGACTGTAGGAATTTTCTTAAGAAACGGAGCTCTTCCCTCTCCCAACAGCTGATATGTCCACTGCTGTTTGAAGAGATTTCCTCAAGGCTTTTCCTAATAGACTCATCTCTGCTGCGCCGCCGTCCTGACACTACCTGTGCACAATTGTGCTCATACGACAACATTATGAAAAGGGAAGCCTTCACGTTCCCTCCCCAAAGACTACCAAGTGATCCGGCGTCCTTCAGCGTCTCTTCAGCGTCTCTTCATCTTCTTAAACCCGTCTGAATTTAGCCGGCTAGGCTGCGAAAAGCCTTTTCTGCCGGTGACATGGCAACAGGTAGAGTGCGGAAATGGCAGCTCGGCAAGAAAAGCCTGTAGTTAATCCACAGCGGCGAGGAGAGATGTACAGTGATTAGACCTTCAGACCGAGATAAAGCTTATTTAACCGCAGTCAGGGGTGGGGAAGTGAAGAGTTCATTATCACAACTCTACTCGTTTTTGAAAGGAAACCATCAAGTGAAGTGTGTCATTTAATAGCACCAAAATATCAATGAACCTGCCTGTAAAAGTGCTATCTCTTTGTTAACGAACCACTTAGAGCTGTGCTAGGCAAGGTTTTTTTATGTAAAAATCCCTGTCTGATCTTGCCTGATCTCAGACAGAATTGTCAACTCGTTCCACTCCGTTTCCATCTTCAGTCTGACATTGCCTCCACTCTATCCGATTTCCGTGGGGGAGGGGGATTCGATTTTCCCTGACCAATCGCTAGAGACCGACGTATCCGCCTGAATCTAACGTAATTTTAAGTCGACACTGATGCGAAAAAAGCATCTTCCCTTTGAATAAATGCCTTCAAAGCAGAGTGCTGTTCGGATTTCAAAGTAATTGGTACTTTTAATCGATTTAGAACAGCCTGGATAGCAGCGTCTATCTTGTCTATAGTGGTCGCCATTGTTGGTTCCGGCGCACAGCCTCACAACAGCTTGACAACGTTAGTCCCGCCCCTGGCGCTGATTGGCTAATCGTTAGTCCCCCCCCCCCGGCGCTCATTGGACCGATCATTTTTCAACCGAGGAACCGCTGTTTCATGTCACGATGCCAGACCAGAATCAGTCAACTCGATGGAGTGGGCGGATTCAAAGGTCTGGACCCAGGCAATGTCTTATCAATCTAAAACACAAAGTGGGACTGCAATAGAGAAGGGTCTAAAGAAGCAATACTCATTATGGGTTAAGGACCCAAGTTTTACCCCTGGAGAAAGTCCGTTCCTGCACCAGATATCTGACCAATGAAGGAAATGACTGCTCCTGTGTGGCTTTGGTTGATAAATTATGGTTCGCTTGAAATGTTGTGCGAAGCGTAACTGAACCAACGCATCAATACAACAAAGGAACAATTCATCTGCCAGATTTAGACCAAATCAAATGGACTAAAGGTTCGAAAGCAAGCTAAAGCAGTTAGTTGAGGGAATCCTGGTGGCTCAGTTGGCTAAATTACATACCATGTAACTGACATCTCGGGTTCAAATCTGGCGCTGGACTTTTGTCACATGCCATCTTTTGTGTTTGTCTCTGCTATTGGACTATTGGTTGAAACTAGGCAACCAATATTGATGTTGAATATCGAATAAAATACCCCCTCCCCAAAAAAACGTGAAAAGAAACAGGGGAAAAAAAGCAATGATATCGTATATTGCGATATTTTGGCGGGACAGTATCACGATATAAAATTTTGGATATCGCCCAAGCCTAGGTGGAATCCAAAACGGGCCGCAAGTTTGTTTCTGGTAGGTCCCAACATGACAATAAACGCCTGACTGAACAATAAACATTTTACATTTGAATAAGTTGCGGAAAGCCCTGCTATAGTCACCCGTGGTGGAAAGTAACTATTTACTCAAGTACTGTACTTAAGTACAATTTTGAGGTACTTGTACTTTACTTGAGTATTTCCATTTTATGCTACTTTGTACTTATACTCCACTACATTTTAGAGGGAAATATTGTACTTTCTACTCCATTACATTTATTTCACAGCTATAGTTACTAGTTACTTTTCAGATCAAGATTTTATATTTAAAACATTTGATCATCTTTATAAAATAACTATAAAATAGCATTGTTATAGATTAGACTACCCAAAAGTATAGCTAAATTGTTAAGATTAGCATTGACAACTTTAAAATGCTGCTTACATGTACATGTACATGTTAATAAATCAGTATTAATATTCCAATAATTTATGAAAATTATAACTCTCTAAATGGGGACAGTTTGCATAATGAGTATGTTTACTTTGATACTCTAAGTACATTTTGCTGCCAATACTTATGTACTTTTACTTAAGTAAGATTTTGAATGCAGGACTTTTACTTGTAATGGAGTATCTTTACATTGTTGTATTGCTACTTTTACTGAAGTAAAAGATCTCAGTACTTCATCCACCACTGATAGTCACATGTCTTCACTTCACACAAGGCTCCAGTCTGTGAATGACAGTGCGGTCGATGCCACCCAAACGGTCAATGCAGTTGATTCCTAGAGTGCAAAGTCATCGTTAGGCTTCACATTCCCTCCGTAACAGGTTTGTCTTGGGAAGAGGTTCACTTGACCTCAGTGGTTTTGAAAAGCAGCGACCTGCGGTTGGTTTAGTGCCACTCACATCACACTCACTCACTTATGGATGAGACGGCCTGTTACGAGTCATCTAAAGCCCCGGTGTCAGGTTGCCACGTCTGTAGACCGGCAATCAGCGCTCCACGCTTACAGATCCAGATCGCTTCCCATAGCACCGACACCGTGCTCACGTGTGTCTATTGATTGAGCGTGTGTGTAAGTTAAGATAAAATGAAATTTGAATGACCCCCGGGGGGGAAGTGGGTCATTGTAGCAGCAAATAGTAATAGGATACGAATAGGATAAGAAAAAATAGAATATAATAAGAATAGAGCAAATGAGGGGTATCAGACACAATGCAACTGATAATTACAGCGTGTCAAGGACGTAGTAAGTACAAATATATGAATGAAAGTATAAAAATTAGGTTTTACAGCATTATGAGGGTGTGCAAAGTAACAGCAGTAAAATATACTGGGACAAACAAAAATGGATGAAAATATAAATATTCAACTACACAAAAAAATGAAATATATACAGTAAGAAATAAGTGGAAACATTTAAAAAGCTGGAGAAAAAAAAGTAAAAATAGTGAGATCTCTGCTGTTTATTGTGCATTTAACATGAACTCATCTTTGTTAATATCACTGTTCATGCTTAATTCATGTTAGTAAACACATTAGTTAACATTAACAAACATGTATAACATTGATTAATGCAGTTATTCATGTGCATTTAACATTAACTAATCTTTGTTAATGTTATGCATGTTAGTAAACACATTTAATTAGTTAACATTAACAAACATGTATAACATTAATTAATGCAGTTCATGTGCATTTAACATTAGCTAATCTTTGTTAATGTTATTCATGTTTAATTCATGTTAGTAACCACATTAGTTAACATTAACAAACATGTATAACATTAATTAATGCAGTTGCTCATGTGCATTTAGCATTATCTAGTCTTGGTTAATGTTGTTATTCATGTTTAATTCATGTTAGCAAATTGATTATTTAACATTAGTTAATGAACACTTAATGTAAAGCGTCACCGAAACGTGTATTTACAGCATATGTACATGATGTGCAAAATGTGCATCTTATTCACATCCATTAACGTGTGTGTGTGTGTGTGTGTGTGTGTGTGCGTGTGTGTGTGCCTGTGTGTGTGCCTGTGTGTGCGTGTGTGTGGCTCAGGACGCCTGCAGGAAGCCACGGAAGGTGTGCGGCCACAACGGCGAGACCTACAACACGGTGTGCGAGGCCTTCTCCGACCGGGTGGCCGTGGACTACGAGGGCCCCTGCCACGCCGTGGGGGGCGTGTCCGACCTGGCCTCGGACTCCGCCTGCAGCTCCATCCCCTGTCCGCCCCTGTCCACCCCGGGCTGCGTCCCCGTCACGCCCCCCGGTGAGTGGACTGACCTCTGGATGCACCGGCTCCTCTGTCTTTGGAGCTTTGGAGCTGTGGTAGTTCACTGCAAAAACTGTCCAGGAGACTTAAATGAATGCTGTGGGGAAATTGGATCATTACAGCAGCAAAATAGTAAATAGGACTCAGCAAAGAAAACTAGAATATGAATGAAAAGTATGAAAAATAAGAGTTTATTGTCTTTCAGTGGAATCATATGGTGATGATATGAAGATATTTTAATATCGTGACACACATTTCTGCTGTCTAAATTGATGATGACAAGCACATTTTACATAAAGTGAGGTATGGTAGGAATATTATTTGAATATTTCTGTTTTGTTTGACATCACACCTAACATCACCATTCGGTTCAATGAGATGTACATTCATTTGATTATTTAACGTGATTTTGCATACATGAACCATATCGTGATATATATTCATATTGAGAAAAATCCTTATGATTATCGTGATATTGATTTCAACCATATCGCCCAGCCTACAGCATCATAAGGGTGTGCAAAATAACAAGTAGAACATATTGAAACATATTGAAAATGAATGAAAATATGTAAGTGATCAGTTCTGAAAATATGAAGATTAGGGATGGGACAATGTATCGAAATTCAATATATTGCAATACAAAAAGGTGACATGATATAGACAAGATATATATATACAAATGAGAGAGAATAAAGGAATATTACCAAATATGTGAATTTGCAGCTAATATACAGCAGTGGTTCTCAACGTGGGGTCCGGGGACCACCAGGGGTCCTTGAGGGGGTTCCAGGGGGTCCCCAGCAATTTGGTGAATTGTTAAACTTCACCATTATTTCATTTACAAGATAGTCATGGAATTCTGGATATAATGATATCTAGCAATAAAAATATTCTCAGATTTGCGTTTGAGAGACAAAATCTCATCAAATTGAGGTTATTTATGGGTCCACGATATGAAAAAGGTTGAGAATCACTGATATACAGTACATGATGTACAAAATACGCTATTTTCTTTTCCTATTTTCTTAAACAAGTGAAAAAGTATATGCCAATGGGTTGAGACGATTCCTCTTGATTCCAGTGCAGTTTCACTTGCTTTAGGAGTGTTCTAGAAGAGTAAGACTAAGGCAGACGAGTAAATAACACTCGACGCAAGAAAAGCCTTGAAACAAACTGAACCCTTCACCCCAGCAGAAGAGTTTTTCACTCGCTTAAAGAAAATAAGTTTTAACCGACAGTTATTCTTACGATGTGAACGCAGCGTTACTTTCCGAAGGCTGGAGCACGATGACACCCCCCCCCCCCCCTGACCTCTGACCTCTGTTTGCAGGAGCCTGCTGCCCTCTGTGTGCCAGCATGCTGCAGATCCTCTGGAACAAAGACCAGATGAATACTTTCTCCAAGGTATGGTTGGGATCACGGCCCGGCTTCTGTTTTCATTCAGCAGCGGCAGCTTATTCACAGTCAATGATTGATTTCATTGTGCTCAAGGGGAATATCAAAGGGAGTTTTTCATGAATGTAACTGCAAGAAAATGTCGATGCTTTATGAAGGGCCAGACTGCCATGTCAGGCATTGGAATTGGATGTTTCAGGCTTGCATTATACTATAAGTTGAGTGCTCATAGCTAAAAACTCATGAAATGACTGTAAATCTTGAGATATTTTTAGAAAAATTGCTATATTTTAAGAGCAACGACATAAAAGTTAATTCTTATTTAAGAAAGCAGCTTTTTCTGAAGGCAAGGCTGAAAACGACATACCCAAAATAAAACAGTCACTGTTCTTGAACTCCTGTGACTACAGGATCTTGGGCTTTCCTGAAAGGTAAGCCTTGGGAGTTTCTTCTCCAAGTGTCAGAATGACTCTAAGTATGACTGACACAGAGTAACAGAAGCTCAAAAGAGACGCTGGGTTTTTTTTGTTTGTTTTTTTGAGTGTGAACTGCTGCCAAAAACCAGGTCCAAAGCTGATAAAAGCAGCACTAAAAATGAGAATTTGGCAATGTTTGTTCTAAGGTAATGTCTAGGCAGATTTCCAAAGAGACTCCAAATGGACACTTAAACACCAAATGATATTATGGGTCTTTAGCGCTGTACAAGACTACATATTTTTGTATAGCTATTTCAATAAAAACCACACCAAATACGCACAAAAACATGTATCTTTTCGTTTTCGACTGTCCCCTAACATGTCTGGGTGATGCCAGTGGTATCAGATGTAATGACGGGTTTCGGCCACTAGAGAGAGCCGCAAACCCAAGCAGCCCCCTACTGCAGCCACGACTAGACCACAAAACAATATCCTGCTCAAGGGCAAGTGCTGTTACTTTGCTGAAATCTTCAAACAGAGGCAGAGACACACGCGCAAGAAAACAAAGAGAATGACAAATTAGTATATCCATAAATAAAAACAGGAAAAAACAAAAGAAAAAAGACAGAAGTAAACAAAAGGGAGACACAATACTGTACATTCTAGTCACTGCATTCTACAAAATATGCATGCTAAGACACTATATACTACATGTCAATGCATATGCATACTTAAGTATAATAACTGAGTCACTGACAAACTGAATGAAAAGTACTAGTGCACAAAAAAGCTTCTCAGTTACAGTAATTGTACTCCAGAAATTGTAATTGGCAGTGGTGGAAAAAGTCCTCAAATCCTTTACTTAAGTAAAAGTAGCAACACCATAATGGAACAATACTTCATAAACTTCATTTACTTAAAGTATAGAAGTATTAGCAGTAAACTGTACTTAAGTATGAAAAGTAAAAGTCCTCATTCTTTCAGAGTGTTAAATTATTGAAGCATTAACCTGTAAGAAGTGTTTTAATGTTGTCGGTCTAACTGCTGCATATACTGTTGGGGAGTTTAAACTCTAACAATGCAACATATTTTATGAGCTTATCGTATGTTTTGCATGTAAAACCTTATTCTACTAGTGGAGTAAAAAGTACAATATTTTATAGTAAAAGTAGAAAGTCTGACAAAATGGGAATACTCCAGTAAAGTGCCAGAACCTCAAAATTGAACTTAAGTACAGCTACTTGGCTACTTCCCACCTCTTCCAGTGACTTCCAGCCTTGGCCACAACATCCCATCATCCCATCCCATGCTCCCCCCCCAAGCAGTAAACTGTACTTAAGTATGAAAAGTATGAAAAGTAAAAGTCCTCATTCTTTCAGAGTGTTAAATTATTGATGCATGAACCTGTAAGAAGTGTTTTAATGTTGTCGGTCTAACTGTTCCATATACTGTTGGGGAGTTTAATCTAAACAATGCAGCATATTTTATAAGCTTATCATGTTTTGCATGTAAAACCTTATTCTACAACCTTCAGATTAATCTAGCGGAGTAAAAAGTGCAATGTTTTATAGTAAAAGAAAAAGTCTGACAAAATGGGAATGCTCAAGTAAAGTGCCAGAACCTCAAAAATGAACTTAAGTACAGCGACTTGGCTACTTCCCACCTCTGGTAATTGACTTCCAGCCTTGGCCACAGCATCCCCCCACCCCCACCCCACCTCACCCAGGATTTCCCCCGGCGTGTTTGCCTCGGCCTGTTGTCGGGAACAACCGGTGCCTAAACGCCGACGTGTTCGCAGCTAATAAGCCCCCCGCCGGCATCTCGCTCTAATCAGCTTAATTACGCGACAAAGCGCCCCGCTCGGCTATTAAGTCGGCCGGGGCTGTAATCCCCAACACAAACAACGTCGCGCTAAGACTCCGGACCTTAAGCCCCCGCTAATACCAGGCAAAGAGCTGAGGAGCTGATCTGATCTGGAGCTTGCCCAGGATACACGAGAGTTTCGACTGCGGAGTAACTGGCTTCTCTGATACGTCACTTTGTTTTTTCAGTCATTTCTTAGCGTCTCTATGCTTTACTGCTGTTATTTTGCAATCGGCACACATGCTCTAATTCAGTGGTTCTCAACCTTTTTGGCTCGTGACCCCTTAAAATCATAGGTGATATAGAGAAGTAACAATATAAAGGATGTTTTATCTTTTTTCAGCTTGTTTCAGTGAAAGCTGTTTAGTATTTCTGCTTACTTTAGTATTGCTAAAAAAGCAAAAAAAGTTGAGAAAAGAACTGAAAAAATAGACATGATAATAATATAGTATGTATGTAGTATGTAGTATGTATAGAAGAAATTGATTTTTTTCCCTCCTATCCCATCAATCATCTCGCGACCCCTGAATATTATCTCACGACCCCCTGGGGGGTCCCGACCCCCAGGTTGAGAACCACTGCTCTAATTCATATATTTCATACTTTTCATACTTAACACGTTCAAGCGTTGCAATTGGCAGTCGTGTTATGCTTAAAACAATAATCAGTGGCATTTTCATATAAATAAATGTCCATTTTGTGTCTCTCTTTGGCCAGTTGATAGAGCACAATAGTGATTCAACCTATATCCAGTTCATGAAAGCTTTAACATTCGCTGTTCTAAACTGCTAGGTCTTTCCTCTGCCGCATAGGAAGTGATGCGGTTTCGGTTTCCGGTTCATTTGCAATAAACAGAAGAAGAAGAACTGGGTAGTTAGCATGAGCAGTGATAGCCACCATGGCTGAACAGACACAGAAAAGAGAAACTCAAACTGCATCAACAGGAAATCAAAGCTCCGCCCAAACTGTTTGATTGACAGGTGATGTTTGATTAGGAAACTCCACAGCACTGAGCTCTTATTCCTATCTTATTTGTTGTGTCCCATGACTATTTCCCCACAGCAATAATGAAAGTTTCTTCTTATCTAACATAAACAGTAGACTTTCAAAAGCTCGTTTCTGAGCGGTTGAGTCCATCCAACTCTCACTCTTTCATTACAGCCGTCTGTTTTCACTCCGTTTGCATTCCAATTAGCATCTGATTCTGCCCATTCTGCTAATTGCCTGTTGAAATTCCAGCCTCCTAAATATCAAGCTAATTCTGCCAAAGTCTGAGGAGAAATGTTTTCATTAACCTTTTGAATCTTATGCTTTTCTTTCTCTCTATTCGATTCAGTCTGCTGTACTGGCGTTAATAAGTGTTTGAACAATATAGCAAATCCAGCTCCCCTAACCAAAGCACAGAGTGGCTGTATGACAGTCAAATTATAAAGTGAAACAGACATAGTCGTCATTTTCTGTCCTTCATTTGTTTGTGGCATGCTGTTTGTCTCGCTCCGAGGTATTTCCACTTATCCGATTTGCTGAATTAAGGAATGAATTAGTCATGCTTTTTAAATGTAGCTGTCTAGCTCTGATATTCATTTTGTTTGTGACATTTGCTGGGTTTCCATCCAGGTATATGCTCACGCAAACCTCGGCTTCTAGAAAGTCTAGAAAAGCCGAATTTAAACAGGAAAGTGCAATTCAATTTCCTCAGTGTCTCAAAATTGTTTATGCTCGCTTGAAGCAATGCAGGAATGACATAATAAATAGCGAAGGGAACAAACTTGTGGAATAAATAACGAGGTAGAAGCACCAAGAATGGCTCAATTTTGCTGCAAAAAAAACACTTAAAATTTGGTGTTGGTGTTCTGAAATGTATAAGTCTTTGTTGTTGTTGAATGACAAATTAGTTGGAATATAAATTTGTGGAATAAATAATGAGGTAGAAGCCCAAGAATGGCTCAATTTTGCTGCAAAAAAAAACCAGTAAAAATTTGGTTTTGGTGTTGAATGACAAATTAGTTGGAATATAAGTGCATATTTCCAAGTGCATTTCTTTGATGTATGAAATATGACAAAAACAACTTGTCTCCATACTAATCAATTCTTGAATTCTTGAAATTTTCTCTATTTTCTGTTTTTCTCAACCCAGACGGATGATGGAAACGCACCGAATTTGCGTTTTATTATTTTAGCGCCGTTTCGACAACTGGCACATTATTCTACCTTAAAGATAACGGCGTCACCCGTTTGACCTCTGACCCCCCCACCCCCCCCTCCCCCCATGTCTCCAGCTGAACAGGAACCAGCCGGTGACGGTGCACGACGTGCTGCGGATCCTGCGGCTCCACGTCTCGGTGCCGCAGTGCGACGTCTTCGGCTACCTGAGCTTCGACCACCAGCTGGTCGTCCTCATCGCCCCGGTGGACCAGCAGCCCACGCCGCTGCAGGTAAAACACCCACACACACACACACACACATATACACACACACATACATATACAGACAGGTGACACACTCCCTTTTAGAATTTTTGGCATTTAGATCAGTGATTCTCAACCTTTTTCATATCAAGGACCCCTAATTTAGCCCACATTAGACCGATGGACCCCTAACTTGATGAGATTTTGTCTCTAAAAACTCAAGTCTGGGAATATTTTTATTGCTAGATATCATTATATCCAGAATTCCATCACTATCTGTATTGTAGGTAGAGAGATAACAGAGAAACTATGATCAAAACAGTCATTCTTCTACATTCTCTAATTGTGTTAACTTCTTGTAAATGAAATAAAGCTGAAGTTTAACAATTCATCAATTTGCTGGGGACCCCCTGGAAGCCCCTCAAGGTCCCCTTGGTGGTCCCCGGACCCCACGTTGAGAACCACTGGTTTAGATGACCTATTACAAAATGCGTGAAGGCTGATACTGATATTTTTTGTTGACAATAGCCAATAGTTTGTATTCAATAACTTTCAATTTGACCATTTTCATGCCAAAAACATAAAAAAAAAAAATTATAAGTAGGCCTATTCGGTGTTTCCTCTTAGAATTGTATTCTTGTCAGGGTGGGAAAGCCTCTGAAACAGCATGACTGATATCCAATAATAATAAAAGGCCAATATCAGCAACTGAGCACAAATTTTCCAAATATGAAATCATATTATGGCATGGTAAAACGTCATATTAAAACAGCTTTGGAGACTGCTTTGAAGTGATATCAGAAAGATATTTAGGTCCTGACTTCAGAAACTTGCTTTTAGCCGCTGCATTTCCACGGGTTTTGGTGGAAGGCCGTTGCATCAACATCTATTCAATGTCAAAATCTTTGCTGCAATGTATTGAGCGAGTTTCAAGACCTTTGAAACCTCTCGCTAACCCTAACCCATTTTTCAGATTTTCAGTGAGCAAATAATCAACATTTTCCACATTCCTGAAGAAGTTACTTTTTTTTCGGAGATGTGCGCTTCTCGCCTGGCAACAGTGACAACAGGCACAGTTTCTATCTCTCCTCTCTCTCTCTCTCACACACACACACACACCTCCACACATCCAACTCCTAAACACACCAGTGTTAATTACCCACCACTCCTCTCCTTCTGGACATGAATATTTATGCTTCCGGATTACAGTGGTAAAGTGAGGGGGAGGACTCATCTGTCTCTTTCGCCGTCTCACTTTACTTTTTCACTTCATTTACTTTATTGTCATGATGGTTTATTAGAGGCAGCATTGCAATAGCGATAGACGAAATGTACATTTTCAAAAACCAAAAAAAAAAGTTTGAAAACACACTATACAAGAGCACATAATCGCCAATCTTTAATGGTGTCAACAATCCCAAAATTCAGATTACATGCAATTATTATACACATCGTTCAAAAGCCAGTAATTACATATCAGACACTGGCTACCTTTCCATGCACAGTACTATTGTTCATACTCTGGTTAAGGTCTTATTCAGGTTAATTTGTTTCCTTGAACCTTTGATGCCCTGTGATTGAGTCTCCCTGTTGCCATGAATAAACCAGTTAACAGAATATTCCAACTCCCTGTTTGACTGAGCAATAGCAGCTCACTGCCAATACAGTAATGATGATCCAAATAGGAAGTACTGCTCACTGACATCAAAATGTACCCAAGTCTGAGTGTAACAGGCAGTGAAAAACCAGAAATGCCACAGTAACCAGTCTCTCTCTCTCTTTCTCTCTCTCTCTCTCTCTCTCTCTCTAGGCTAGGGCTTAGCTGCTGTTTGAAAGCTAATCTAATCCATAATCAGTTTGTGTCCGATTGTGTTGAACGTGGTCCGCATAAAAGCCGCTGATAGGCTGATAAATGAATGGCAAAAACATTGGAAGAAGGGTAGGAAACTGGGAGAGGGAATGGAGTGTAAGGGAAGAAGGGATTTTTGGCCACTCTGGGGAGCCGTAGTCCGCACCACCCATCCACTATAATAAGACTACAGATTCATGCATAGTTGTGTGGAATCTGATCCAAATGTCTCATTAGAATCCACTCAGGTTAAGGTCTTCCCATAGACAACCAGTGTACTATTGATCAATTCTATAATAAATATGTAAACTGCATCATATCCATCATACCAGAGGTGGCTGGACCAGATCTGATATGTTTTTATAGAAGGCCAATATCGGCCCCATATATCAGTGTAATCCTTGAATTAATAGCTGAAAATACCAGGACCTGTGGGAGGTGAATATAAGACGGATGACACAGCCATTCTAGTTTTTGTCTAGTTTTTTTTTTTTGGTTCAAGGTCCCCGTGTGCTCGAACAATAAAGCCACTCAGAAACACACTGACCTTGCAGATATTTCCCCTGCAGGAGGAAGACTTCGTGAAAAAGAAGCAGAAACATATAGGACACTCGCTTCGAAAACACAAACAGGCTGAGTCAGAAACGCTTTGTGTCTCTTCCTGTCAAACTCCCTCTTCCTCTCTCAATTCGGCTTCCATTCAAAGCGCTTTTAAGGTCATGAAATATAAAAGTAGAAGAGAGAATTATAACATTTGAGTTAGCGACTAAGAGTGTTTTAATAATATCATACCGTTCAGTTAAGTACAAGGTCACTCGGAAAGCGAAGACCTCCGCCAAGGTTCGTGCTATTATTGCCTGTTCGTGAGTCGGATCCGGATCCGCTCCAAAATTTAATGGGTTCTTCCTTGGCCCATGCTACACCCTTCCACCAAGTTTCATGAAAATCGGGCCAGTAGTTTTTCCGTAATCCTGCTGACAGACAGACAAACAAACAAACAAACGGCACCGAAATCATAACCTCCTTGGCAGAGGTAATAAATCATTACCACATTAATTTGGAGACATTAGTACAATTACAGTAAACAAATGAGATCATTACCCTCTAGCGGCCGCTACACTGCAGTTTACATCGTGTATCACCGGGTCGGATTTTGGCGGGAAATCTGCTGGATCGCTTTACGGCACAAAACAGGAAGAGGGCGCTGTTCTTCCAGAGCAAACGGAGCTAAAGCTTTCAGAGTTTCTGGTACCGGGAGATGATGGAAGGAGTGAAATGAAGATGGAAAATTTTACTTCCAACCTCCTCAGGGAGTGGAGGGGGGGACAGGAGGCAACAGGGATTATGGGAAATGTAGTCTTGATTTAGAGAAACACAAGCACTAGCAATACCACTGGTGTGAGATAGACAATCATCTCCACTATGGTCTCATTTGTTTACAGTAAATATACCAAGGTATTATAATTAATTTGACAATGATATACTGATGATTCAAAATGCAACTCATAGCAACTTTAACCAAGAGACAAATTTATTAAAGAATTTTTTTTTTTTTGGTAGATACAGTGTGGCACACTCTTTTCTGATCCAAATGTCTCATTAGAATGAGTTCAGGTTCAGGTCTTCCCATAGACAACCAGTGTAGTACTGATCAATCCTACAATAAATATGTAATCAATCAAGCTGCATCATATCCACATCGTATCATATCATATCAGAGGTGGAGTAGAGACTGACTTGCTGATATAGAATCTTTAGCTCAAGAAAAAGAGAGAGCGACAGGGGGAAAAGTGAGCGGTTTCTCTCATTCTCCCGTGTGTCTCTCTCCTCCCTCTGGCAGATCGAAGCCTGCAGCAAGGAGGCGGAGAAGATCGACTCCCTCATCAACTACGCCAGCCCCACGCTGGTCTCCCACGTGCCCCTCTCCGCCTTCCTCACCTCCGAGATCCAGACCTCCACCATCCGCTCCGCCGCGCCCCCCCCGCCCCCCGGCCCCTGCCTCCTCCTGGGCCTCCTCCTGGCCGCGGCCCTGCACCTCCACCGGGCCTAGTTACCTCTCTCTCTCTCATCTCTCTCTCTCTCTCTCTCTCTTTGCCCTCTCTGGGGGTATTTATAAGGTATTTCCCGCCCCCCCCCCCCCCCCCCCCTTTCGCCTCCCAGGATGATGTGGGGCGGGGGGGGGGGGGGGGGGGGGGGGGGTCACTGTCCCGCGCGGGGAAAGGCAGCAGTGGAGCCTGCGGGAGCCTCTCGACTTGACAATCATTCCTATTGACTCACCTGCGTTTCAAACAATCAAGATGGTGGAAAAGCTATTATTATGAGAAGCTGATGTATGAATGGTGTTATTGAATTGAAAGTGTGTGTATGTGTGTGTGTGTGTGTGTGTGTGTGTGTGAGTGACCTTTAGGAAACAATTGACTTCATACCAGCAGTGTTTATCCATTAATCCCAGCGGCAAGCCCTCTCTGAAAGCTGTTAAGTGGGAATGTAACTTTCGTGACTCTCTGTCTCGCTCTCTGGCTTTGTGTGTGTGTGTGTGTGTGTGTGTGTGTGTGTGTGTGTGTGTGTGTGTGAGAGTGTGTGTGTGTGCGTGTGTGTGTGTGCGCGATTGGATTTCTGAGACAGACAGACAAGGACAAAACGTCTCAGATGTCTGGCAACACATCTGTCTAACACATCAACCCGATCCCTCTGCCCACACACACTCACACACTCACACTCACACACACACTCACACACACACAACAACAGTCTGACTGGTGTCACTAAATTCAGACTCATCTATTCAGTGTAAATCATGTTTTTGAGATGAATTTTAATCAACATGATGGGTTTAAGTGACACCTCTCAGCCTTATGGTAATTTAGAATGCACAGCCTGTACCACAGTGCATTATGTACAGTACAGTATATACATGTGGGGTGTATTCGGACCTCTAGCCTCAGCAGTGTTAGCGCTCATGGACTGAGCCAGACGAACTCAATCCAGCCTCCAAAAGTCGGGGAACAAAGCGTCCTTTTCAAATCTGATGAGATCAAACTCCAAAAAGCTAAAAAAAAAAAAAAAAAAGTTGGGAGCGGTGATCCAGGATGTGGGAAAAATTTCGTGTCATTTCTCGGTTTTACTCGATGACACGAAGCATTTCCAACACTAACCCTTGGTAACACTTACCTTGAAGGCGTCATAAGCACATTGGAAGCACATAATACGAGCGTAATCTAGGGGGGTTGAATACCTAATGAGGCAACGACACGATATTAAACTGATTGTTATCTTCTAATGTTTGTCTGATGGTTATATTGAAAGAAAATTGTATCTCTGCTTCTAGTGGGTTTATAATCTGCTTGTAACGAATCACAGTGCACTTCAGTTAAAGTGTTGCAGTGTTGTGAAGCTGGTTTAAAGCAATACTCCACTTAGTTTTAACATGGGGGTTATTTGGCTCTTGACCGCCATGAAAAACAGAATATAAACTAGATCAAGATCAGATGCAGCTGGACGAGTTTGTAGCATTAGGATTTTTACTTCCCATTCATTTGAATGAGGCCACGAAAATAGACTGAAAACTGACATTTAACACGTTGGTGAACAGATTCAACAACAGATCCTGCTTTTAAGACAATAAAGCAATCTTGGGTCCTTCATCATTTTGCATTTCTATTCTTGCTTTACAATAAAATTAGCATTTAAAAATAAAAGTAGATCCGGTCTCCTAAACAGGAACGATCTCTCCTAAACGGTATCCCTCCGCTATGTTGTCTTCTATCAATAAAAATGCAATTTTTGCGAAATGATGTTCTAAAACATTGGACCAAGAGTCGATTGTAAATCACAGTAGCAGGATCTGTTGTTGAATCTGTTCACAAACGTGTTAAATGCCAGTTTTTAATTAGTGGCTTCATTCAAATGAATGGGAAGTAAAAATCCTAACACTACAAACTCATCCAACTGCATCTGATCTTGATGAATCTTGATGAGAATGCTTAATAAGGATTAACTAACCCTTAATTAACAGTTAACTAATGTGTCTGGTAATCATTTACTAATGGTGTTCATGTTAACTAAGGTATTAATTTATACAATATTTAATAGTCATCTTTATAAACTATTAAATAATGTATAAATGAATCCCTTAGTTAACATGAACACCATTAGTAAATTACAAATGAGTTAACTGTTAATTAATTAACTGTTGTTACTGTTACTGTTGTTAACTGTTGATTATTAAGCATTAACTAACCTTTAACTTAGTGACCCTTATTGTTAAGTGTTACCACCCCGGGTTAACACTAAGTGGAATATAGCTTTAAGTGTTAGGGAAACACCTCACTGGAAGGG